>NW_017307276.1:32891-38461 GCF_000935625.1 Nanorana parkeri | reverse complement strand
CCTCAATTCCCCACTTGCCTCCGCTGTTCAGATAGGACCAAACATACCATCAGTTATAAAGACAGAATCTGAAGGCAAACAGCTTCTTCTGAGGTCTCACTTAGAAAATGTGTAATGCTCAGAGACTACCAGTGCCATGGATGAACCCTACATTATTTATTCATTTGTAAAATATAGATAAGGAGTAAAACAAATATAACATAATTTGCAAATGTATAAACTTATTATAAAAATTAGAATTGTAGTATCAATATAAGCAATAAAATAATTTTGACCCAAAAGCATTATAGTTCCTCCTTTATCATTAGACTTATCTAGGTAATTAGTATTTTCAGATTCTAAATACATATATTTATCTCATGACAGATTTACTTTAATTATGGACTTTACATTTTCTGATTTGTTTTAAAATAATATGTGACTTGACCAATCTAACAGCTTGACTGTCGGAGGTCAGGCTTTGAAAACTTTCAATATACAATGCAATTAATGTTACTTCATTACATCTTTTGTTTCCAAGTCTACCTCCTACAATGTTATTTGACCTCATATGTGTTAAGTTACGCAATTCAGTGATGTACCAATACAAATTTCAATGAGTCATGTAAGCAGTTAACATATTACAGCAAAATGGAACATGTTTTTATAAAACCCTGTTGAAAAGTCGAGTTCATTTGTCAGTGTGTAATGACAGGTTTCTTAAAAGTAGCCAATTTTCAGCAGGATTAGTTCCTGCTAATGACTTGGTAATAGCATGCTATTAGCCTGTGACTGCATACATCTAAACACGAGGAGAGGTTGTTATTAGCCAGATAATGTAAGTATTTATTTGCGCTCAGCTGCAGTAGGATAACTCACAAATCAGTAGTAAACATCTTTAACTACTGATGTACAAGTCAACAACTTGTTCATCATAGCCCTAACAGCCCCCCACATACATTAGAGGACCAATTTATTAAGCTGGAGAAGAAAAAAACAGAAATAAAGAAGAGTTGTCACCCATGCGTACCAATTAGATTTCTTTTTATACTTTCTGGGAAAATGCAATTAGCATTCTGATTGGTCTTTAATGGCTGAACCCCCATGTAAGAGCCCCCTTTTCTTTTCTGAAGAGTTTTAGAAATGTATTCCAATAATGACCTTCTTCTGTTTTCGGCAAGATAAGATGATGACTGGGACGTCCTAGTTTTTCCTTGACATATTGAAATGAGGTCTACATGTTTTAGATATGGCATTATTGGTTTATGGTCAGTTCTGTTTATTGTGTAATACCAGTCAAATTCTTTTAATGCTACATAGAGTGTGAAAGGGTTAGAGCATTGGTCAGGTCTTTATTGTTTTCTTTGTCCCTGCTGGGGAGATTTTCAGTTACCTCCTACCAGGAATGTGAGCAGGCAGCAAAAATCTGACAGATTTTAATCCCTTGGAGTCCAGCATGTGGCCTGAGGGCTACATGCAACCCTTTAGTACATGTTGAGGGACCTTTGGACCCCAGCAGCCTTTAGTGGGCATGGGAGCATCGATTTATAAAGGGTGATCTCTACTAGCCTCATGTAAAATACCCCCAGTCTCACTGTCTTCTCCAACCAAACTTGTAGCAAAAAAAACATAGTTTCCGATCATAATTTTTTCTAGTATGTCTGCCGTCTCTGGCAGTCCTCTTTAGGCCACAGTTGAGGCCCCCATACCTTGGAATTTGATAACGATTGGGAAGATTTCTCTTTACTAACCTGACACCAACCATTAGTTTATAGCAACCTGTGTCAGTGTTCATTTACTGCTTCACTACACGCAAGTACACAACGTCATTAAATTCAATCTTGCTATGGCCCTAACAGGGTGCAGGAGAGGAAGTTAACTTGTTTTACTTTTTCATTGACAGAATGTCTCTGGAGAGTTTTAGAGGCATTATGTGACAAGCTACTGGTTGGTGAATGTTTATGGAAGAAGAAAGTGGCTTACAGCAGACACTTTTTGGCCAATATTGAGTGATAAAAGAGACTGTTCACATGATTTAGATGGTCCAGGTACAGAAGAACCAGATGGTTGTCACCCTTCCACTCCACTGCAAAGGCTTATTTTCAGCAACATAAAGGAACAGAGGTCATCATATGAGTGGCAGATGCTCCCTGGCCATTTTGTGACATCCTACACTCCCTGTTAGGTGAGGAATAAACCTTAGTAAGATGACAGCATTATCTATTATTTCAACCTACACTGGTCTCCTCCTACATTACCAGTTCCAGACAGGAACTAGGAGCCAGCTAATAACACATTTAAGTAGGTTGTGTCTATCTTCTGAGGGGAAACAGGGATATTGCTTCCTAGAGGTATGACATAAGAAGTTCAGGGAATGAGAGTGGGGACAAAGGAGGTAAAGCCCTGTAACCTAAGTACAAGAATATTAGTCCACTGTGAGATATGGTTAGTCATTCTCAGGGGTGAACATACTATTTGTGCAGACTGATCAGTTGCACAAGGGCCCTCTGTGATTTGAGAGCCTGTCCATACTAGAATGGAGCAGGTGCTGGGGCTACTCTTGTTGTCATGTAGAACTAGATGCTACTTCCTTTTAGAACAGGGGAGAAGCCGGGACCATTTTTCATGATGTAGTGAGATGTAATGCAGCAATTCATTCTACTTGGGCACTAATTGTTCTTGCAAAATTAGAGTGTAATATCTGAGAGACAATAGCCACGTTCATTGTTTAGAGGTTAGACAGTATGTAAGCAGCTTGGTTAGGCGACAATATAAGAGGGAAAAACATGGCACATTTTATCTTGAACAAGAAATTACATGGTATTGTTTAAGAGACAATAGCCACAAATGTTGTACAGTGGCTGGACAGTGCGGCTTCAGATGTCAGTGGGCCTCCAGCTGCCATCTGCAGCTGCAAACAAAGTTACACTATAGTCCCCCCCAAGTCCGACAGCCAGAGCTCTTTGCACTGCCCCTTCACATACATGTACACCATGTTACACTATGCTTGCTTTGGGCATTATGTAATTCATATAGTGGTAGGGGATGCAAGGTTTAGCTTCAAATGAAGAGTTTCACAATGATTCTGTCCACTCAGCAGAATGCATTTTAGGGCTTTTTACCTGCTTTTTACCACAGTGGTGGATGGGACTTGCACTCTGTAAATGGATGACGTGGTTGTGTGGACAGAGTGCCAAATATAAACACAGAAGGAAGGCTGCAGGGAGAACCACCTCACAATTCAGTTAATTTGGGACGCTCCTGAATAAAGCAATGTGAGGCTGACTAGAGCTGCAGATTTCCACTGCTGATCACATGTATCGGCACAACCAGTAGTTATCTGTGGCTACGGCAAATGACCAGTGCTGGACGCAGACAGAGAGAAGGCTGGTGGAAATGAGGACAGCTGGCCAGGATGTGCAGATCTGCCTGCAGCCTGTCAAGTGATAGCTTGATGCTTTCCTGATGGGAGCTGTGAAATGGGTATTAAATGTGACAGAATATGTCGTGAATATATAGGGGTGTGTAGTTTATAGTGTTCTGGTCAATACCAGAATTGCTAGTCCATGTTTGCTCTATTCTTTTTTACGATCAGCATTTGGAGACAGAGTGCTCCATCGTTTAATCACAGCATCTTCAGATATATTTATATTAAAAACCACAGTTATTTATAATTAATATTATATTTTCTTATTCTCTTTCCAGAAGTTCCAGTCTGTTTGTTATCTTAGTGGAGGCATGCACAGTACATCTTGAAACGTTTGCGGAAGAGCATTTCTATTAGAAGACTATTTGATTTGAAAGACATGCCAAACTACAAGGAATCTCAGGGAAGAACAGACACCCGGCCTATTTCAGCCACTCCAGACACTTTGATTGCAAATAGATATTTGATACTGCAGAGACTTGGCAGAGGAAGCTTTGGAACAGTTTACTCAGTATTAGACAAGAAAGCAAAGGAAGAAGACAATCTGTAAGTGGCTTTTGCAAAAAGCTTGTTTTATTATTAAATTCATTTAATTGATTAAACTGTAATTCCAGCAGGCAAGTGAAATCAATCAGTGAGCTACTAATGCTGTCTGCGACATAATGTAAAATGTTCAGAATTCAGAAGGTACACTTACTGTACCTTGCCTTAAATTGGAACTCCAGGGAAACAGCTAAACTTCCATAATATATTTACTGTTTTCATAGTTATTCTGTAGAGCAACTGTTGTGCTTTGCAAAGCCCTGCATTCTGCACAGCAAGAAGGATCACTCTTCCTCCTACTGGTACAGATTTACAATTTCATGGTTCAGCTTCACTGCTTCCTGGTTCACAGCCCTGCTAATTAGACAGAGGTGATGATTTATTGCCCATTGATCAAATTGGAGATAAATAGATGACATAGGATGCTGAATTCGGGACCATAAAATGAGTGTGTCACGTTCCTAACTGTGTACTCCTGCAAAGGTGTTTAAACCACAAAACTGACTATGCATGAATACAAATCCTTTGGCATCTTGCTTACCGGGCTCTGCTGCCCCTCCTACGGGTCCGGGACCGGCTTCTTTGGTGTCAGCGGGGAGCTGGGGGAGGAGATGGACGATCCTCCATTCGTCGTTTCCCTCTCGTTCTATGGGACCGGAAGTGATGTAGATTGCATCACTTTTGGTCCCATAGCTGTCAGTGCTGGGCTCCTGAAGTGTAGATTTGGAGTGTAGAGGTGACACTGGGGGTCTTTTGGACCCCCAACATCACCTTAAAGAGTACATGTCACCACCATCTGCTATCACATGGGGGGCTTGTAAGCCCCTCTAGCAATCAAAGTAAAGTTAAAAAAAAATACAGTTTTTAAAATTAAAATGAAATAAAATAAATCTAAAAATTATTTTATTATTTTTTTAAAGTCCTCGCGAGCACGCGCATTGCACATAAACAGGCATCGGAGGCGACTGCGCCGCACACGCCGGAGTGAGGGCAATAATTCTAGGGCCTGTATTTTTGGGTATCTCTAAATTGATGACCTGTGGGGGTTTTAAAGCGTCGTCTATAGACTTTTTGGGGTACTGAGGTTTGTCGCCGTTTCACGGATGCACACAATTTTTAACCTAGGCATGTTGGGTATCTATTTACTCGTTGTAACCTCATCTTTTACATTGTATTAACCCCTTCATGACTGAGGCCTTTTTTTCATTTTTTGCACCCATGTTATATTCCACATTTTAGGCCTGAAAATGACTTAAAAACCTCCAAACATTATATATTTTCTGAATGCCAAAACCCTATAGAATAAAATTGTGGTAGTTGCAAATTTTTATGTTATGCAACTCCTTATTAAACCCCAAAATTTAGTGACAAATTTGATTAAATGCCCCAAAACACAATACAATACCCATCTTTTTAATGAAATATAAAAGATGAGGTTACAACGAGTAAAACGATACCCAACATGCCCAGGTTACAAATTGGGTGCGTCCGTGAAACGGCGAAAAACTGCAGTACCCCAAAAAGTCCATAGAAGACGCTTTAAAAGCCCCCACAGGTCATCAATTTAGAGATACCCCAAAATACTGGCCCTAGAATTATTGCTCTCACTCCGGCGTGCGCG
>NW_017307276.1:6430-32779 GCF_000935625.1 Nanorana parkeri | reverse complement strand
AAATAAGCTATTGAAGTGCAGATCGCACTTCAATAGCTTATAGCTGGGCTGCAGGAGCCCAGAACTGACAGCCCAGGGACCGGAAGTGATGCAATCTGCATCGCTCCCGGTCCCATAGAACGGGGAGGGGATCGATGAACGGAAGTTCGTCGACCTCCTCCCCAGCTCCCCGCGGACACCAAGGAGGCCGGTCCCGGGCCCGTAGGAGGGGCAACAGAGCCCAGGAAGCACGGCGGGGGTGTCCGGCGGGGGGGCGGCCCCTTCTTCGGGACACAGAAGCGATCTGGCGACAGGTAAGTTGCCAGAATCGCTTCTGTTGTAAAGCCGACAGTCAGCTTTACAAGTTTAAACAGAGTCCCGGCGGCAATAGCCTCCGGGATTCTGTTTAAACAGCCCCGATGCTGGCGATGTACACTGTACGTTGTCAGTCACGAAGGGGTTAAAAAATAGGTATTTTATTGTGTATTGGGGCATTTAGGTAAATTTTTCACTAAATTTTGGGGTTTGATAAGGAGTTGCGCTAATATCGTGCAACATAATAATTTGCAACGGCCACCATTTTATTCGATAGGGTCTTGGCTTTCAGAAAATATATAATGTTTGGGGGTTTTAAGTAATTTTCAGGCCTAAAATGTGGAATATAACATGTAAACAAAAAATGGGGGGGAAAAGGCCTCAATCATGAAGGGGTTAAAGGTGTGTTTGTTGTTATTTTAAAGACATGGGTAAAGGTCTGCTTTAAGTTGTAAAGTGAATCAGGAAGATATTCCTGCAATTGGATCACTGTGGCCACTCCACCAGTGTATGTACATACACATACATGTATATGCTTATAAGCTCAAGAGAGTGTGTATTTGTGTGCATGTGCATTTTTCTCTCTATATATATTTTTGTATCTTTGTATACATATATGTTTTTTGTTTTGTTTTCATCTTTCTGTATATGGAGTTTTGACTTTAATATGGGAATTCTTGTATCACGTGTCATTCATGTTCGGAGAATGGTGAACATGGGTTACATTTGGAACATCTGATAATGTTACAGCCCTCTCCACACCTGGTTACAATTTAATCAGGTGGGAGAGGGGCTGGTTTCTATTTCTTGGGCGCATGAAGGTGAAAGACTTGTTCCTATGATTAAGCCCTGCGGGCAAAACATGTAAGGAGACAGTTTCTTTCATTCTGGGGAGCTTTGGAAGGTGTATGCTGTATCATGGATTAAGATTTATTTATGGATTTATTTGGAGGAAGCATTGAGTGCGCCTCTTCTCTTCTATAAAGTTGTTGTTACCTCAATTTGCCTACAAAACTGGTAACACCCTTAAAACCACTGCATGGACATCAGCCATTGTTGTCAATCGTACTTCCAATGTACCGCTTCTTTGTATATTATAAGAAAGTCCTGCATGCTGCATTTTTGCGTTTGCCAACTCTGTGTTTTGACATTTAAGTCTGTTCTTCTAAAACGCAATGGGGAGAATTGATCAAAACTGGAGCAGACAGAATCTGTAGCATAGTAACCAATCAGCTTATTTCTTTATATTGATCTGTTAAGCTTTGGAAATGAGAGAAGCTGATTGATTGTCATAGGTAAGGGCTTGTTCACACCAAATGCAGACCAGATCTGCATGTGTTTCTGCGCACGCAGTGCAATGGGTTGTGCCACGTTTTTTTGCCGTGTTTTTGATGTGTTCCGAGCCGTTTTTGGTTTTAAAAAAAATACATTTTAAAAAAAGTTTAAAATAGGCTTTCAGTGCGTTCCAGGATGTTTGCATGCGTTTTTGATGCATTTACATGCATTCCAGAGCGTTCCGGAGCAGGTAAAATAGGGCATGTTGCAGTTTTTTTACATGCTCTGGAACTGAACGATGCGGTGTGAACTAGAGCCCAAAATACCATTGGAATACATTGGACGCAGTTTTGATCCGGTCTATAACTGCTCTGCTCCTGGAACGCGCTTGGTGTGAACAAGGCCTAACTGTTCCAGATTATGTCTGCTCCAGTTTTGACAAATTCCCCCCAAAGAGTTTAAAACACATCTCAAAGTGTGTTAATGCATTTTTCTGTAATGAAGCCCCTCTTGTTCATGACTTTTAGTTGCCACTTTGTAAAATTCTGGGTGAGGCATAATACCCAATTCTATACTTTTTTGTTAGCCAGGTAACAGCAGGAGTGAGCTTCAGTCCTGTCCTCCATTCTGTAATTCTAGTCTTTTTTTGTTCCTAGCACAATAGCAAGAAGATGCACACCAAATGCTTACATTGACATTTTAAGTGACACTAAACTAAGGAGTAAAATTGAAAAAATATTTTTCAAGTGCCTTAATTATTAATAAAAATGTATCTTATTTGTGTATCACTCGGCTGTAGATTCTCAAATCATCTCTGAATTGGTGCCGACACTGTCCTTCCTTCTGGAGGGTGACAACTTTTGCTCCCCATGGTCCCTGTGTGTGTTGTAAAGTAGCCACCACTCCAAGCTCACTCCTGTGATGGACTACAATCTCAATTCAAATTAGCAAACTAAACGTGAGATTGTAGTCCATCACGGGAGTGAGCTTGGAGCGGTGGCTACTTTACAACACACACAGGGCCCATGGGGAACATAAGTAGCCACCTCCAGAAGGAAGGACAGTGTCAACACGGAGTCAGAGATGATTTGAGAATCTACAGCCGAGTGATACACAAATAAGATGCATTTTTGTTAATAATTAAGGTACTTGAAAACATTTTTATGATTGAACTCTTACGTTTAGTGTCACTTTAAGCTTATTTCTTTTGTTGCCACTGGAGGGCAGCATTGTCTCATATTTCTCATCATATACATTTTGGCCACCAATAGAAGATTGCACCAAATTTTCAGATATTATATTTTACAGAAACTCGTAAAGTAAGCACAGGCAAATAAAGGTGCACAACACACAATAGATAAATCCTTTAGTATATTGCTTTAGTCTTTTATAATGATTGAAACAGTAAACGATGGGGTGGCCATTGATTGAGCAGTCCTGATATAGCAAAATGGCAAGAGGTTTAAGGCTACTTCTAGTGCTGTGTATATTTATTGATTGCTAGTTGTATTTCCCGTAGGATATAGAGCAGCTGATTTATGGAGGAACTCCACCAAGTGACTAAATTAACTCTTGCATTTTGGGCTACCCCTGCACTGCAAGGGTCAACTGCTCGTTTTGGTGTAAGGGCTGAAAAACAGAAGATATACTCACCTGATGCACGGTCCTGCGGCAGTCAGCGCTCACCTCTCTATCCCTCCGCTCCGCCTGTGGAATGCCCCTCAGTGTGCTCACGTCTAATGGAGCTGAAAAGATCTGCATTAGACCTGATGATATCACGGGTTGTTAGACCACTGGAGACCAGGGGAGAAGAGACTGAGGGGACCGGTCTAGCAGCCCTGAGGGACTGAGGATCAGGTGACTATATCTGCCTTAATCCAGCCCCTAGACCAGGGGTGGTCAACTCCAACCCTCTAGCTTTGTATTAACAACAAATCCCAACATGCCTCTGCGTCTGGGAGTCATGCCTATAACTATCACTCTTGCAATGCCTCATGGGACTTGTAGTTCCACAACAGCTGGAGGGCCGGAATTTCCCACCTCTGCCCCCAACCAAAAGAAGCAGTTAACCCTTACAGTGCGAGGTAGCCTCAGTGTAAGGGTTATTTTGTTCCTCTTTAAGGTAATGTAATTTCTTTACAGGGCAGGTGGATTAAGGGAAACGCCTGAACGAACTATATACTGTTATATAGATATATATAGGACAGCTCATTCATTTTAATGGGCTGCCCTACTCACAAGAATCACACCAAATAAATCACCACACCTATTTTTCAAAACGCACTTCACCATACTGCATGGTAGCTTGTTACCATACCTTTTGGTGCAATTTCACACATGTGAAAGCGCATGGTGCAGCATGGTGTGTTGGGGTGCCATTAGCAATGAATGGGACTGCAGCACATCTTACAAAGTGTCATGCATGTTGGTGCATGGTGATGTGAACGGGGTCCGTTCACATCAATGTGCATGTTTTTGCATGAATTGCCATACCATGCCACACCATGCACCAACATGCATGACACTTTGTAAGATGTGCTGCAGTCCCATTCATTGTTGGTGCTAGTTTTACTATCACTTTACACTTAAAGCAGAACTCTGGGCAAAAGTGTACTTAACCCTTGCTAAAAAAAACCCCGACTCTTAGACTGGTCCTTGGAGCCTCTCCCCCTCTGATGAAGTGATCTAAGGATCCTTTAGTCATCATGTCCTACACGGTGTAAAGGATGTGAGGACACCGAGAGACATACCCTCGCTGCAGCTGAGGAGGAGGCAGACTTCAGGGACCAGAGTAGCAGCCAGCCTGCTCTGTAGTCTGGATGAGTATAACTTTTTTTTAGCACCTAGACAAAAATGAGTACTTAACCCTTGCAGTACGATGGTAGCCCCACTGCAAGGTTTAAGAACATATTTGCCTAGAGTTCTGATCTAATTCCTACGCTGTCCTGGAGCTCTCCTTTAAAGCTGGAGAATAAATAAGCTACCCGTGTTCAAAGCTCTTCTGAACTGTCTAATCATTAGCAATTTTCTTAGATGGCCTGAGAATTTGGGATCAAAACAACAGTACACAATAATTTGATGACTATAAAAGACGCACATGGCTTTGACAGAAATGTCATGTTTGATGTGCTGCTTTTGAATGTAACGACATGTTCCTACATCAATTCAGGAAAAGCAAATTAACACATGCAAAGGAGGCCATTTTCTCCACGTTGTTTATCGTTTGAGTGGCAAGGACTTGTATGCATCTGAAAGAGTACTTCACAATTTAATCAAACTTGTTTTATTTGATTGTGTTATGTGCTCTATGTCTTCTTGGAAAATGGATATTTTCATTATTTGATGCCCTAACCTTTGGCAAGTTTTATTGGTTAGAAAAGGCAAATAACGGCTAGGAGCTCTGATGGACATGTAGGGACAAGCCTCTTGTCACTTTGGCAGACTGAGTGCCATTTATCAGTCCCAGGATCAACGTCAAGGTCTTTCTTACTATGTCTGACTGCTTGTGTGTATTTAGTTGCTGCAAAGGCATTCAACCAATATTCCATCAGGGAATGGCTTACAGAGATACAGGCCTATAAACAGTAAGTGACTATTAGGCACTTCTGCGTTGGCCTTGTTCGTGGACTGTGGGATATTCAGCTCAGTGTGTCGCAGCACTAAGGCCTCATTCACATGGGGGGCATTGCCCCATACAGCGTGAAGGGACATTTTTCCATATGCTCAGAGCTGCAGGAAGAAGCGTGCGGGCAGCCCATGTAAGTCTATGGAGATGCAGGAGCTGTGCTGAAACATGCTGTTTCCCGCAGCTCTGTGTTTTGACAACTGCACACAAACGATGTGCGCACTTGGATCTATCATGTATGTGTCCAAGGCCATATGGAATGTGACCCTTCCTCGCAGTGTTTGTGTTGTTGTTTCTGTCCTGCTGACATCCTTTTTAAATCCTTGTCATATCCTTTCCCTGTCCTGGTGATACAATTTCCTGGGACAGGAAGTGAAGGGATAGCTCTTTACGAAAAGAAATAGCGCCACCGGCACACTAACTTTTTCAAGTCGGTGCGTTATATGTCACAGCGCCATTTTGGAGACACCAGAGGGCATCTTTATTAGGAAATCATCACTATAGTTTAGGAATGTTCAGATACCAGTTCAGATACCAGTACTGATACTTTTTTCACGCATTTGCACGAGAACTAAAAGGGTTGCAGCTGGTACCGGGCTCTGGCGCTCCACCACTGTCCTGAAATCATTAGTCTGTATTGTTTTAGAAAAACTGTCGCATGACAATAAACAAAAATGTATCAGTACTTGTATCTGTGAGTACATGGACAAGTATCAGTACTTGTACTTGGAAAAATTGTATCAGTGCATCACTTATATATATTTATTAAAAATAAATAATGCATTAAAACAGGGATGTACAAATCCCAGGAGCCCCGTGTGCTCCTTACAAATGACAGCTGCCTCCTAACTTTTGAATTTTTCTCTAGTCTAGTCTAGAGCTGGAAAAGTATCTGTACTTGTACTTGTACCGAGTATGGTACTTGGTATCTTAACATCCCTACTATAGTTCTTTTAAAACTACATGTCCCCCTTAAGTACACTGCCATGGTGTTACCCACAA
This sequence comes from Nanorana parkeri, assembly GCF_000935625.1. Taxonomy (NCBI): domain Eukaryota; kingdom Metazoa; phylum Chordata; class Amphibia; order Anura; family Dicroglossidae; genus Nanorana; species Nanorana parkeri. Next base: position 26,583 of record NW_017307276.1, on the reverse strand, counting down.
ACCTCTACACAAGTGAAAACACACCCCATGATTGGACCTTCTGTAAAGACTTGCTCTTTTTATACCCAGTACTCTGTAACCGAGTATGCCCTGGTCTCTATAAACAGCCTGTTACAGCATGGCTGTTTAAAAAAAAACAAAAAAAAACTTTCAGGCTTCCCGCTTTACTCTTTTGGGAAAATAGCCCTTTATTAACACTTTGATGACCACCATAGACCACTTCAGCCTGGACTTATGGAATGCCGTTCAACGCAGACGGTTTCTTTCTTCTCTGCCATCCATCATGTCATTCTCACAACTCTTTATGAGGTTTGAAACCTTATGCACCTATCTATTCTCTACATAAATCCCACCCAACCAAAGGCAGTCAATATGGTCCCATATCTGAAACAAAGAGAGAAAGACTTACAGATGGGCTTCATGCTAGAACAGTGCCAAAATATACTTCTTTTCTCTGAAATTCTCTATCTGCCTAAACCAACTTCAGAATCTTGTGCAGATGGTACAGAACTCCAACGCTCCTTCACAAATTCTTTCCATAAGTTATTGACTGATGCTGGCACTGTAAGAATGACAAAGGCTTGATTCTCTATATGTTTTCTTGGACCAAGGTTTGATTTCAGAGTTTATCATCTCAGATTACTCAGCCTTCTCCCTATTACATCACTCTTCCATAATCATAAAAAGATATAAAAAAAAATCTATTCTCCAGAACCTCCAAAATGGAGCCAAATCTTATATTCCCCTAAAGTGAACCCCCCCTAAGTACCCATGTTTCTGCATACGGTATAAGATGGAAGACCACACTCTGTCCTCAAAACAGACATGGCATTCAAGGAACATCTTGGTTTTGTTTGGTAGACTTTACATACTCAGAGGAAGGCAAGGCCTTCCTGCATATAGACCCTTGAACTCCTACAATAATTCTCAGTGTCCATCTGAGGCATACCGTGATACCCCCTAGTTTTGGATAGAGCTTAGAGGGATTAGAACACCTGTCAAGTATTTATTGCTGTCCATGTCCCTGTTTAGGAGATTAATCCTGCTTGTCCTGATGACTGTTATCAGTGATATCGAAAGAAATTCCTAAACTTTGGGTTGTCATCAGAACAGGAATAGATGGATATTCTTCCAATGGGGACACTAGTTCTGGTGACCCTGCTGACCACCAGGGATTTCCCTTACTTGGGGGGGAGGGGATTTCCCCTCCCTTTTTATTGTGTCTATTAGAAAGGAAGTAAATGGGAAATGGGAAAAAAAAAAAGCTGACAGGAGTTATAATTCTCCGTTACTCTATCCGAAACGAAAAAAAATGTTTTGGCTTAATTTCTACTTTGATTTAAAAAAAATCACACACAGGTAACAAAAGACAATGGTAAATGTTTTATTGTTCATAATATTCTTTCTATTCCAACTTCGGAGTATCTGTGGCATGTACCTCGCTACATACCCCTCTGAGATTCATAAATAAAAGAATTTACAAAAAGAAATCCAAGTCTACCTAAGACTATCCTGTCCCACAAGGTCGCAGTGCTGCTGTCCAATTTCTCTGCTGAAGAAACAGCAGTGTTACCCTAGCAGGATATACTAGCAGGAATGACAGGTTATAAGACTTGTTCCTTGGGGGAGAGAATGTCTCTCCCCCTCCTCTGCAGGGATCTGGCGATTCGCGGTAAAAAAAACGCGTGAAAAATGCGCGTTTCCGAGGGATACTTGGCTGTATCCCAATGGAACCGCCCGACCAAAACGCCCCAAAGAAGTACATGTACATTCGTACTCGCGGAAAACCGCCCAGATGGGAACCATGCACATTGAAAATAATGGCATTTCCCTGTTTGAGCGTTTTTCTGCGAGTACGAAAGCGTGGAAAAACGCCTAGGTGTGAACCCAGCCTAAGGTCCAGTAAATCTTCACATCTATACACTGTACATAGAAGTGAGGACCCTGAGGAAGATTCCAATGTTCTGCGAAGGAGGGGAGAGGCTGAAGGGCGTGCCGTGACAGCTGGCCGGCTGGGAGCTTCGGGTGAGTATATTATTTTTATTTTAGCACCTAGACACAATCGATCACTTAACCCTTGCAGTGCGGGAGTAGCCCCACTGCAAGGGTTAATAAAAAAAATCCTGGAGTTCTTCTTTAAAGTGTAAACATGGACAGAAGTAACATTACATGTTTGGTGCAATCATTAACATTAACCCCCGAAGCTCCCAGCCGGCCAGCTGTCACGGCACGCCCTTCAGCCTCACCCCTCCTTCGCAGAACATTGGAATCTTCCTCAGGGTCCTCACATCTATGTACAGTGTATAGATGTGAAGATTTACTGGACCTTAGACCCCTGCACAGGAGGGGGAGAGACATTCCAGGAACCGCTGTAAGACGAAACCAACTCAGAGCTTTGGGTGAATATAACTTTGTTTTTGTTTTCAACCTACACACAAACGAGCAGTTAACTCGCACTGCAAGGGTTAATGAAAAAATCCCTGGCGTTTTTCTTCAAGGCACATGCGCTAAGGACTGGGTTCTGAAGAGTCAATGTATATGAGGTGGGGGCTGGGTGCTGAGGCATTACAGCTCATGTTCTTGGGACTGGGCATTAAGGGGTTAATGCAAATGTGCCAGGGACTAGCTGCTAAGGGATTCATAGACATGCACTGGAGACTGGACACCGAGGGATTAATGTGTGCACACTGGGGACTAGATGGTAAGAGTCCACACACTTGTGCTGCAGACTGGACATTTGGGGTTAGTGTGCATTGGGGGGGGGGAGGGGTAGTGGATCAGATATGAGAAGGGTCTAGGTAGGTGGAAGTAAAAGAATAGCAGCTAGAGCTATCTCCCTGACCCGCCAATATCCTACATTTGCTAAGGAAAGATAGTACAAATGCAAAAATGACAGCCCAAGAGAGACAAGGCATTCAGTAATTCCCCAAAGATGGGCCATTAAAAGGCATTTGGATGTCTCATCTCCCTATACCACATTCAGGAAGCTAAGTCTTGTCGACCTTATGTCGAGACATAATAGTATCTAAATACGCAATTTGCAATCTACAGCGTCCTGATTAGTGAAACTCCTTCAGCGTTGACGGCGGAAGGGAGTATCAAGAGGGGCATCTTTGCGGGCAAACTTCCTGCCTGGAGTAGTTGTTTGCCAAGTGATCGGTTCCGGACCTAGTTTAGGTAGGGGTTCCCAGCCGGGCAAGGTGGGGCAATTGATGCATAGATCCGAACAAAAGGATGGTAGGTCTTCCGGCACCTTAAAAGTAGCGATTTTCCCATCGCGACGTGCTGTTAGGCTGAATGGAAATCCCCAACGGTATTGTATGTCGTTGTCCCATAATAGGGTCAGCAGAGGTTGGAGACATCTACGCTGTTGCAGTGTGACCGATGAGAGGTCCGGATACAGTTGTAGTGGGGCTCCATCAAATTCAAGGGACCTCAAGTTACGTGCTTTCTGAAGGATCTCTTCCTTCACAGGGAAGTGATGAAGTCTACAGATCACATCTCTTGGGTTAGTAGATGACCCCCTGGGACGGAGAGCTCTGTGCGCACGGTCAATTTCAATCTTGTTAGTAGAAGGGGAGCCGAGAATATTATTAAAAAATGACTGCAGTACCGCTTGTAAATCTTCAGGGCCTGTCGCCTCTGGCAGTCCTTTGATGCGAAGGTTGTTGCGTCGACCTCGATTGTCTAGGTCTTCCACATGCCGCTGTAGATCTCTAATAACAGCAGCTTGTGCAACATACTGAGTTTGGAGGCGATACAGGTCATTTTTGTTGTTCTGCACTTCCCCATCAATATCCTCAACCCGTTGGGTCAAATGTTTAAAGTCCTGGTGCAACGCCTGGATTTCAGATTTACAGGTGTCTCTGACTTCTTGAATTAATAAACGAAAGTAACGTTTCGTCGGTATATGCCTCATGCATTCCCGCCATGATGTATAATCCTCACCCTCTGCATCTGTTGAGGAGAATTCTGCAGAAATATGGGACGTCGTGCGTTTGTGGGAATGTCTAAGCAAAGCACCATCCGATTCATCTGGGTGCATGGCAGGTGCGGTCTGTGAGGCACCCGTGCGGTGGATGCGGCCCTTACTAGAATCCCTGGTTCTAGGTGTGCGTTGCGGCCTTGAGTATGCCTCCTGGGATTGCTCCCTTATCTGGTGGAGCTCTGCCGGTCCACTCTGGTCACCCCTCTCACTCCCCTCCGCCTCTAACTGGGGTGGCTGGGCAGTTGAATGGGGTTCCCGGGGCCCAGATTGCTGGATGGGGTCTGGTGTTTGTGACATGCTGGCCGGGGACCAGTCCGGAGCGGCCTCACGGACGGGCCAGTCACTCACCCCTCCCTGCGGCACTGCGACATGCTCCTGATGTGGATCCATCTTCCCCGCACGGCAAGGAGTAGAAGCCTGTGTCTCCACCGAGGCAGAGGAAGGGGAGTCCGATGTCAAGGCTTCTGATGGGGACTCCGGGGATGGCGGCTTGCGCTTTGAAGCATCACACGCGCCCGGCGCCATCTTGCCTCGTGCGGCCTCCTCCTGCCGATCGTGTCGGTCAAAGTAGCCTTTGATCGAGGCCGGGATGTTTTTCTGCTGGGAAGCCAAGGATTTCTTCCCCGATTTCTTTGCCTTCTTTTTTTCCTTCATCATGTGGTCTAAAGGGCTATTAATAGCTGTAGGTTAGCGGGTCCAGGACGGAGCTCCAGAAGAACACGTCCTCTCACATCGGTAGTTGGCCACGCCCCCCCACTTGCCATTTTTTAACATGCATAATGCCATTAAATTTCTGAAACAAGGAGGTGTGTGTGTATGTAAGGATTTGCAGCACCATTTAGCTCCAGTGCTTGAAGACATTATTTTATGGAAGTACTGCCCATTGCCTTAAACAGCAGAATTAATCATGCTTTAACACTGTTTGATTGCCTCTGAAATATTGTTTTAAGTATATGTAAACCCTAACAATGAACTTCTCCTTTTTGGTCCCTTTTGGCCTGTTAAATATACCATTGAAAGTGTTTTGCTATATCTATTTGATGAACTGAAAAGAAGTGTTGCCAGAAATCTGTGCTCTCTGCTTGTACTGACTGTTATCAATCACATTGATCCCAGCTATCTCCTAGTACCACAGGACCATGCTCTATGATATAGACACTAGAAGAGGAGTGAGGTTCCCTAGTCATTTCTTGTTTTTGTTGTCCTGATACAGGAGAGTGAGTAAGCATTGTCATCTGGATGGAAGTGTGTTACTGGCAGAATCACCAGGTTAAAATAAAGGCAAAAAAGAAAACAAATACAACCACCACATCTAAGTACTGGCAAGGTGCAATATATTAATGTTTTTTTCCCTTTTTTGGGGGGGGGGGGGGATTTCCCCTCCCTTTTTATTGTGTCTATTAGAAAGGAAGTAAATGGGAAATGGGAAAAAAAAAAAGCTGACAGGAGTTATAATTCTCCGTTACTCTATCCGAAACGAAAAAAAATGTTTTGGCTTAATTTCTACTTTGATTTAAAAAAAATCACACACAGGTAACAAAAGACAATGGTAAATGTTTTATTGTTCATAATATTCTTTCTATTCCAACTTCGGAGTATCTGTGGCATGTACCTCGCTACATACCCCTCTGAGATTCATAAATAAAAGAATTTACAAAAAGAAATCCAAGTCTACCTAAGACTATCCTGTCCCACAAGGTCGCAGTGCTGCTGTCCAATTTCTCTGCTGAAGAAACAGCAGTGTTACCCTAGCAGGATATACTAGCAGGAATGACAGGTTATAAGACTTGTTCCTTGGGGGAGAGAATGTCTCTCCCCCTCCTCTGCAGGGATCTGGCGATTCGCGGTAAAAAAAACGCGTGAAAAATGCGCGTTTCCGAGGGATACTTGGCTGTATCCCAATGGAACCGCCCGACCAAAACGCCCCAAAGAAGTACATGTACATTCGTACTCGCGGAAAACCGCCCAGATGGGAACCATGCACATTGAAAATAATGGCATTTCCCTGTTTGAGCGTTTTTCTGCGAGTACGAAAGCGTGGAAAAACGCCTAGGTGTGAACCCAGCCTAAGGTCCAGTAAATCTTCACATCTATACACTGTACATAGAAGTGAGGACCCTGAGGAAGATTCCAATGTTCTGCGAAGGAGGGGAGAGGCTGAAGGGCGTGCCGTGACAGCTGGCCGGCTGGGAGCTTCGGGTGAGTATATTATTTTTATTTTAGCACCTAGACACAATCGATCACTTAACCCTTGCAGTGCGGGAGTAGCCCCACTGCAAGGGTTAATAAAAAAAATCCTGGAGTTCTTCTTTAAAGTGTAAACATGGACAGAAGTAACATTACATGTTTGGTGCAATCATTAACATTAACACCCGAAGCTCCCAGCCGGCCAGCTGTCACGGCACGCCCTTCAGCCTCTCCCCTCCTTCGCAGAACATTGGAATCTTCCTCAGGGTCCTCACTTCTATGTACAGTGTATAGATGTGAAGATTTACTGGACCTTAGACCCCTGCACAGGAGGGGGAGAGACATTCCAGGAACCGCTGTAAGACGAAACCAACTCAGAGCTTTGGGTGAATATAACTTTGTTTTTGTTTTCAACCTACACACAAACGAGCAGTTAACTCGCACTGCAAGGGTTAATGAAAAAATCCCTGGCGTTTTTCTTCAAGGCACATGCGCTAAGGACTGGGTTCTGAAGAGTCAATGTATATGAGGTGGGGGCTGGGTGCTGAGGCATTACAGCTCATGTTCTTGGGACTGGGCATTAAGGGGTTAATGCAAATGTGCCAGGGACTAGCTGCTAAGGGATTCATAGACATGCACTGGAGACTGGACACCGAGGGATTAATGTGTGCACACTGGGGACTAGATGGTAAGAGTCCACACACTTGTGCTGCAGACTGGACATTTGGGGTTAGTGTGCATGCTTTAAAAGTGGGCACTGAGGGGTTAATGTAGGAGTTACTATGATGATTATAGTAGGTAAGAAATGTTTTAGACTTCCACAAAGATCATTGTTGTTTCGAATTCCTGTATCACTTTCTTTGTATGCTTTGCCCATTTTCTTGTAGCGGATCATTCATGATCTTGTACATTTACTCTTCCCCGTGCCCCTAACTTTAATACTATAAGAATAAGATAGAATGAAAGCTACAGATTTTAAAGCCCATGTTCAGCTTTTTTTTTAATTGATTTCCAAAGCACTACTTACCCTCTCTGCTACCTCTGTGTCCTCCTCTATCCTACAGTGCCCAGCATCATTCAACCCACTTCCTTTGTGCCCTTATGGACACAATCCTATAGGGATCAGTCATTACATCTGCCTGGGCTTATAGTACGATGCTGCGGAGTACAGTGCTGATGCCATAATGTCAACACAGTTCTTGGCAGCATTGATCATCATTGAGGTCACCTACCATCAGGGGAGAAGATGAATGGCCACAGGATATAACCTGACCAACCAGAAGACCACTGCAAAACAAACATTTGTATCCTGCAAATTTTATTACCATTAAAAACAACTTTAGAAAAGACATTAATGTGTTAAAACAGAGTTTAGTGGGTAGGTTTTCAACTACTTTAAATAGGTTCATTTGAAGTTGTTTCATGCCATCCAGGTCAAGGAGTGGTGTAAAGGCTAAATAATTCACCGTATATAGTCAGGGGAATATGAAAAGTTTTTTTGTTTCTTTCATAATAGGTCCTAGAAGGTTTATTCAGGTCCAGGAAGTAACAAAAAAATGATACCTTTGTTTAGTTTTGATGCCCTTCACGTCTAATTTATAGGGTAATAAGATGCAATCATTTATTGATGCTGAAGCCTACCATCATTTGAGAGTAAATGAAAACTGTGGGCGAGGTCCTCATTTTTGTTGGACAAGCAACAGAAGTACGCAGTGGGGGCCTGTGCTTGATAAATATTCATGCAGCATTAATCCATCCCTCAGTGAAGACCACATGTGGAGGAGCGTTAAAACTCTTGCACTTAGGCCGCATGTGGTCATTGTGGGGTGTCAGCGCAGCTGATGTCTTGGTCCTAGACTCAGGATGACTCCTTGGAAGCGGTGCTCTCACCTGAATTATTTAGCACTCAATATTTAATTATTTAGCTTTTCTTATGGCAATTGAACACACGTTTGAATCAGAATGAGTTTCCTAGATTATTAAAGGAGAACTATGACCTAAGGGCAAATAAACACACACCTATCCTTTAGTTTATTATCAGTATTCATTATTTCCAAAGACCAAGCACATCTGACAAATAACTCATTTTAAATAATAGAAAACGGCCATCTGCAACCATGCTTCCAGCTCCTTTCCTGTTAGGGGGCGTTAACAGTTATTGCAGCCCTCCCTCAGCTTTTCTTTCTAAACGTAAATCTGCTGTGGCCGCGCTGTCTCAAAGCGTGCACAGCTATGTGGGTGGCCGGAGTGCTGATGAGCGGAGAGAAGCTCTTGTTGACACTGCACAGCACATGGAGGAGACGGGGAGGCAGATAGGAGAGAAAGGGTTCCGCAGCTGCGCGTGCCTGAATGACAGGCACAGGGGACGAGGAGCTAGGGAGAGACCTGCGGGGACAGAGCTGCTGCGCACGTCCATATATTCGTGGACGCGTAACAGCTCTTCAGAAGTGCTGTCAGTCAAACCGACGAGATCAGTGGGGAGGATCCAGACAGTATTGTCGGGATCTCTCCTCACTGCGGCTCTTAGCCCCGCCCACCTTCTTAAACAAACTATATCATGCTTAGGGTGCATTTTGGCTAATAGGAGTAAATTACAATATTTACTCCTTTAGCCTAAGGAATACAAAATTGGAGATAAGCTTGGACCCCATAGTTCTCCTTTAACATCCTACAGATTACCAGTTTCCTGGTCGGTCAGTTAGATGCCGCCATTTTCCAAAGTGTTTACAGAGCTAAATACAAGAAAAAGATTTGTAGGAGAATTAAAGTAGACTTTGCAGAATTAATATTTAAAGTGAATCTGACTTAAATGAAGCAAGATCACAGTACGTTACAGCAAAACGAAGTAAGACAGATTTTGTTATACTCATGCTGCCATAATTGACAGCTGAAAATGATTGGTTATTTAAATCTCTAACACTATAGTACCTCTAAACACTCCTTTCAGTAAAGAGTGTGCTACTTTTGTTCTGTGTGTGTTGTAAAGTAGCCACCACTCCACGCTCACTCCCATGATGGAGTACAATCTAACATTTACCTAGCTAATTTATATTAAAGTTATAGTCTATAATGGGAGCGAGCTTGGAGTGGTGGCTACTTTACAACACACACTGGGACCATGGGAAAAAAAAAAACACCCTCCAGAAGGAAGAACAGCATCAGCACCAATTCAGAGATGATTTGAGGATCTAAAGCCGAGTGATACACAAATAAGCTACATTTTTGTGAATAATTAAGGTACTTGAATGTATTTTTAAGATTTAACTACTGAGTGTAGTGTCACTTTAAGTTAAATAAGCCTCCCCTTCTTGCTACAGCTTCTAGTGTCAACCGTTGGATTTAACAACCTTGCAGAGCCCCTTTAATTAGCTCCAGAAAACAAGGACATGTGAAACACAATCTTGAGTTTATTAGCAAGGGAAAAATATGCTTTATTTTAAAATATTAATTTTTCTGAAGCATTATTTTAATTAACTTAAGGAACATGACGGAACTGCTGATAGGACTCCTGTTATTTCTTATTCAGGGCAATTTTATGTGATGGAAGCAGTATTTAAGAGGCACAAAAAAGGACACTCAAATCTAAAGATTACTCCCAAGGGTTATTTAAAAATTCTACAAATAGCTGTTACCTTCATTGTGTTCAAGCAGACCTTTACTATAAGCTGTGGCAGAAACCAACCACTTGAGTACAAAAAAAAAAGGTAGCGCTAGGTTACAAATATTTACCTTCAGGGGTGTAGTTAGGATCTCAAAAGACAAGGGGCACAGCCAACAACCATAGTGAAGAGGGAAAAGGTGTGTGAAACTATTGCAAAGATTGTAGTTGTGGTCAGAACATTGGTGTGATTTTAAGGGTGTCGCTATCATAATCCTGTAGAGCCCTAATAATAATAACAATAATATCTACCTGCAGCATAATATGTGCCAACACCATAATGATATTCTTCAGTACAATAATATTTACAGGCAATATAAAAATATCTCAGAGCAGCATATTATTATACAATATCTGGCATGATATCTCCCCATACAAGAGTAATGTCTCTAGAAACATATCTCACCATGATAATCTACTGGCACCTAATTACTGTCTCCTGGAACCATATACAAACATCTCATGGCTCCATATTAGTACCTCCTTGCCCCACATTAGTATCTCCTGGCACTATAGTGTCACCTGGCACAATAACAATAATGTCTCCTGGAACCATAGTCGTATCTCCTTGCACCATATTAGTATCTCCTGGCACCATAATATTATCTGCTGGCACTATAATATCTCCTGACACTATAATAGTATCTCCTAGCGCCAAATTAGTTTCTCTTTGCTCCATAATAGTAACTTCCATGCATCATAATAGTATATCCAACCTTCATTTTAGTATCTCCTTGCACATAATAATCCCTCACTGGTCCATATTAGCATCTTCTTGATCTATATTAGTATCTCCTTGCACCATAATAGTATCCTAGCTCCATTTTAGTATCTCCTTGCTCCATATTAGTATCTCCTTGCTCCATAATAGTATCTCCTTGCTTCATAATAGTAACTTCCTTGCACCATAATAGTATATCCAACCTTCATATTAGTATCTCCTTGCACATAATAATCCCTCACGGCTCCATATTAGCATTTTCTTGCTCCATAATAATATCTCTTTGCACCATAATAATATCTCCTGGCTCCACATTAGTATTTCCTTGCACCATAATATTATCTCTTGGCTGCATTTTAGTATCTCTTTGCTGCATATTAGTATCTCTGTGCAGCATAATAGCATATTCTAGGTCCATATTAGTATCTCCTTGCACCATAATAATATCTCTTGGCTTCATTTTAGTATCTCTTTGCTGCATATTAGTATCTCTGTGCAGCATAATAGCATATTCTAGGTCCATATTAGTATCTCCTTGCACCATAATAATATCTCTTGGCTTCATTTTAGTATCTCTTTGCTGCATATTAGTATCTCTGTGCAGCATAATAGCATATTCTAGGTCCATATTAGTATCTCCTTGCACCATAATAAATCCCCTGGCTCCATATTAGTATCTCTTTGCTCCATATTAGTATCTCCTTGCACCATAATAAATCTCCTGGCTCCATATTAGTATCTCTTTGCTCCATATTAGTATCTCCTTGCACCATAATGGTATATCCTGACACCATAATAATGTTTCCCAAAACCATAATAATATTTCCTGGCATAACATGAGAATGATGTATTATTGCTCTAGGTCAAAAAGGTAAGCACTACAAGCTTGCAATTTCAATATATTTACTGATATTTAACTGTGAATTCTTTTATATCCAGATACAAGACTGGTGTTACAGAAAATGGCTTTATTCTTCAGATGACTGGGCTGTTAATATGTAGTGATGAAGTGTGTCTCTATGTTAGAACTTATGTTTGTGATATTTACAGCAGTACTGAGGCATTATTTGTGGATTATATGTGGTTGTACAATCTAGGTAAATATAGAATATGTTACAATTACTATTATTACCGAGGAGGTTGAGACTAGGCTCTTCACACAGATGAAAAGGGCTGCAGAGACAGGGACAGTGACAGGGCTTTTTCTACCATATTTATCATACCATAATATGCTGACTGGTGTCACCTTATTACTACTTCTTCAAAAGGTCAAAAATGAATTCTGTTGTGCAGCGTAATTTTATGGAACAGTTCATAAATGCATCAACTAGAATTGATGTCTTATTGGCTCTGTTAAGCGTCAACACTTTAAAATGTATTACAAATGTTAAAGCAGAACTTCAGCTGTGTCTGTTCCCTTCCATTAACCATCAAATGTGAGTTGGTAAAGAGCGTAAGACCAATTATAAAAAAAAACATTAACTATAATTATAGTAAAAAAAGGCTAGTGCATTACATAAAATTACACAGCTGAGTTGGGTATCTCAGTGGATATAAAAGAACATGAATGTATACATGTGCCATGTGCTGTTGGAAATGCACTACTATGACTTTTTCAAAAGCAAAAAGCTAGACAAAGTATCTGGACTACAGTGGTTATACTGTGGAGTTTTTTAAGATCTGAACTCATTGACTTCTAAGGTGTTATTTCTACTTTTAAAAGTCCAACTTAAAGGGGTTCTAAACCCTCCGGGTTTTTTTGCTTATATCTACTGCTAGCAAGCAGTATATATAGACAAGAAGTGTAAAAAAACCAAAAAAAAACCGCTTGAAATCATTTTAAACTTACCTCGTTATCGCTGCTCGCTCCCGCACCGAGAATCAGGAACCGCACCGAGAATGCGCAGTTCCGATTCTCGGCCGGGAGACGAGCAGAGACGCAAGGTAAGTCTATGGACGTGTGCACCCGCCTGCAGACAACGCTGGATCGGAGAGACAGAGCAGTCAGCGCTGGATCAGAGTGACGTCGCACCGCTGGAGGGACAGATGAAAGCATGGGGAAAGAAGAGGAAGATCGGAAAAAGAGACATCATTTAAGGTAAGTGCTAACATTTACATGGGGGGGAGGGAAAACTATTTTTGCCTTTAATATCACTTTAAGTTATTTGAAATGCAAAACATAAGAGAAAAAACATGTTAGGTTCCTTCCTTAAGCATTATATAACTCTCTAATTAAGTAGAACTGTAGCCAGGGCATAAGTAGTTACATTTTTAGATATAACTAACAAGCAGTACATTTACTTTAAAGCAAGTCATCACTGACCTTTTTAGCTGCAGACACTGCAGAGCAATATGTCCTCAACATTCACAAGAGAAGCAGCGAAATCATTCAAGCTGGGTGTGACTTCTTTCTGTTTTCCTGCCCTGATAAAAAGGCTGGTAGACTGCCAAATCTCTATCGGGAGGGGAGATTAACTGAAATGTTGAAAAAATAATTCACTTTTAATAAGTGCATTTATTCTTTTTGCTACCCTCTGCTAACCTAACAAATCACACCCTTCCCCTCCACAGATGCATTCTTACCAGGATCCAACACCCGCAGGCCACTGTGTTTGTTGCCATCCCAAGTCCTTTATTTCCTGGCTGTACCTGTGCAGTAGAGCCCCATGCAAATTTATCGAGCTCATCTCCTGGCTAGGAGATGAAGGTAGATGAGTACCATAGTGGTCTATGGCACTCTTCCGTACAGATGCGGCCAAGAAAGAGAAGACTTGTGGCATGGGATGTCAACAATACCTGGAGGCCTTAGGCAGATTGAGGTCATTATACATCTGTGGAAGAGGAGGGTGGGATCTGATAGGACAGGGGAGGCAAAAAGTATAAGTGCAATTTGTTGAAAAGTAGGGATGCACTAAATTTTCGGCCGCCAAAATTTTTTGGCAGAAAATGGTACTTTGGGCAATTTGCCGAAAGTACCTTTTTTTGTGAAAATGCGGTGCATCTCTAGTTTCTCTCCTCCCCGCTGGGCGCTGCTCTGTGTCCCCTCTGACACAGAGCAGTGCCCAGCGGGAAGGAGAGAAACTTTCAGGAGCCCGAGTGGGGCGTGGAAGAGAGCGCTGCCAGTGGTGTCACAGGAGGCTGAGGTCTCCGCAAATCAGCATGGAAAGCAGTGCGGGGAGGAGACAGCTGTCAGAGGAGGCTGAGCCGGCGGTGCGGGGAGGATTCAGCTATCAACTGTCACAGGAGGCCGAACTCTCCTCCTTACACCGACAGCTCAGCCTCCTGTGACAGCGAGTCAGAATGGAGAGTGGTATACAAACACTCAGCGATCAGTGTTTGTAAATATTTGAGGACATATTAGGCTTACTATGTCCCCAATTATGAATGAACAGGAAGTGCTCTACATCACTTCATGTTTATTCATGATTGTGGACATAGCAACTCATACTATATCCACTTTTTTTGAATGGACAGGAGCACTCAGTATAGAGGCTTCCTGTTCATTCATAACAGGGGCTGCAGAAAAAGAGATTTAGGACTCTATTTAGAGCTCTGATATTTCCCCAAAGCCCAAGGCAGTAAAGTAAGATAAATAAAAATACAATCTTAAAAAAAATTATTTTAAAAAGGTTACTAAAAAAATAATTTGATTTTGGCCTTATTTTTTTATTTTTGGTTTAGGTTTCGGTCTTTTTAGCTGCAGTTGCTTTAAAGCAAATTTCTGCATTAGGGTTTTTGCTTCCTTCTGAATTATTAACCCCTTTGAATTAGCTAGTGTTTCTGAAGATGAAAGGTGTTTGCATTAGTGAAATAAATGAACTTTGCACGATATTCTAATTATTCGAGTTTCACCTGTATGTAACACAACATGAATATATTGAACAGTGGAAGATTAGGACTGTGCTGTATGCTTCTCAGTATTTATTATGTCTTCTAGTCTGACTCTATAATTAACGAGCCCTTTTTCTGAACAGGTTTTACCATATGCCATCTGGGAAGCTGGCTATTTGCAGCCCAGGTCTATATTGTCCATGTTTGTAGCTGCAATTTCAGCAATCATTTATTCAGATAATTTACTTATGATATAATGAATGGCAGCAAAGATATCCGGCACTGCATTTAGTACTGTGGCTCCTGCATTAAGTCTGTAGAGAAACTAGATGGAGATAGAGCAACATGTGCAATAATAATCGCTCCATATGCATACTTTATATTTTTTATGCCTCGTCACATATTCCAGGGTTTCCAGATCAGCCATGTAATTTTGACACATCTCAAAGGCTGGCTCAGTTTATTGTAATTACTTCTAACGCACCAACCCGCCTACTTGACTCCATAAAATAGTGTGTTGATAATACTCTACTTCTGATTTTACCTTGTGTTGTCTAGGTTATGAACCTGTGAAAACAGACATATGGACACTGCCAATTCAGATTTGTTTTTAAAGATGCAAGCTCTGCACTGTAATCCTCATCCTGAAGCTCCTACCTATTGAAAAACTCACCTGGAACAAGCTTTCAGGATGGGTGATGAGATGCCTGACACTTCACTGGTAGTATGCGTGTTCCAGGTCAATGATTCACTAGGTAGTTAAGTCAGGTTGAAAGCCAAGAAGTGTATGCCTTTCAATCATAACTCCAACCAATACATTAACCTTTTTTAGTTTTAGAGAAACTTTGGAAATGTGGATATTTCTTTTCAAGTTTTAATTGCTGACCCTGGGAGATTTCACTTCACTTCCTCTCTCTGACAGCCTGTGATAACAGAACAAGAAAAGAGAGTGATGTTACTGGAACAGAAAGACACAGGCAGTAATAATAACCTTCAGATCCAAATATTTAAGTGGCACTGAGATCTGAATGCTTATTTAAAAGTCCAAATACACCAGGGTTTTCCTAGCAAGCTCAAGCTCACTGGTTCTGATAAGGCAGCTCCAATAGCATCACAGGTCTCTGTGGTATCTGAAAAACACTTAGGGTGTTGACATTGATTTATTATTGGTATTTTTAAAGTGCCGACAATTTACTCAGTGCTTAATTTACTCAGTGCACATTCACATCAGTACCTGCCATCAAGGAGCTTACAATCTAAGGTTCCTATCTGACATGCATACATGCAGGGCCTATTTAGACAGGAGCCCATTAAACTTCCAGCATGTCCTTGGAGTGTGGGAGGAAGCCCACCTAAGCACAGTAGTACAGGGAACCCCCAGTACTGCAAGGCAGAAGTGCTAATCACTATGCCATATATTGAATGAGCCCCAGATCAAATGGGTAAAAAAAGTCCAAAGAACAACAAAGCTCCGCCCTTATCAGGGCTTGAAAGAATAATGTGGGAAATAAAAAAAAGGGGGGGCGAAACGAAAGGAATCTCTTATTCAATGTGGTTTGAATTTTCGTTTTGGACTATAGTTGCATAATGTGATCAGTAGCATGTGTCCCAACTGAAGAGATCAAATTCCAGTGTACCCATCGCACTCCTGACCAAATAGTACCCTTAGAGTCGGGTGGGTGCCAAAGTGACTGCTGATGCCTCTGCAATCCAAGATAAGTGTATGTATAAAATCACTTGCACCCCAATAGAATTTCAAGTCAAAAACGGTTTATTGACTCGATTGCTGTCACATCATATAGCGACGTTTCGGACAGCGGTTCTTTCAGAATAACTGAAGAGATTTCTCATCACTTTCTATCCTGACAGGAAACAACAGAATATCTCTAATGGGATCACAGACCACAGTAGAAACCTGACGATGATTATATTCCCACTCTGTTGTCTGATTGGAGTGACGGGCAGCCTCAGTGACCAATGATTGTGCTGGTTGAAGGAAAGCTTTAGACTGGACTTGTATAGCAATCTTAGGATATCGGCAGACGCATTTAGATGGTTGCTATACAGTTCTGCTGCTCACTTCAGTAGTTTAAAGTACATACCATTTAGTTTGCTAAAGTACTATAATCTGTAAAATACTGTAATCATAAACAATTGCCTTTTTTGCTTGTTT
Source organism: Nanorana parkeri (assembly GCF_000935625.1). Lineage (NCBI taxonomy): Eukaryota > Metazoa > Chordata > Amphibia > Anura > Dicroglossidae > Nanorana > Nanorana parkeri. The sequence continues at coordinate 10,025 of NW_017307276.1, read as the reverse complement.
TTACCTTTTTTACATTTTTTGTTGGTATGCTGCTGATCTCCTGTCTACATGCATGGACTTCAGTAATGGCATCATGTTTTCTTAGGGCAGGTTTCCTGAAGGTAACAGCCGTAGACCATGTGTAATGTATGCTAAAATGGCCACTTGTAGTGTCTGTCAGAAGTCCATTTGGCAAGGTGACAGTGGAGGTGCACATCTAGGAGCCAGGTAGAGAGTTTTCTCACCCAGTAACGGGAAATGCCTGTGCAAGGACCTTTATGGATGGCAGGATTACCTGATATATTGGGCTTATGTGTGACTTTAGTGATTTGCCTTACATATGCTTTTATATCAAAACAGTGTTACACAATGGCAGTTTCTTTATCTAATCTCTTCTTGTTGTTCACAAACCCCTGCCACAATGCTCAGCAGGCAGCTGTCACTCCTATTTCTCATGCAGTTTGCAACTTGATGTAAAGGCATGTAAGCTGGCAAAAAATTTGTTTTAGTTTCGTTTAGTTTTCGGGTGTTAGCTTATTTTGTTTTTCGGGATTCGGTTCTGAAAGTCAATTTGTTTCGGCATTCGGATGAGTCAAATGATCATTACGAACAAACATTTGTTGCAGAAAAGTGATATTAAATGTTTACTTTGTTTCTTTTTAACTTAAGAAACAAAAAAAAAACAGAGTGGGGTCCCCCAAAATTTCATACCAGACCCTTTAGGTCTGGTGGGAATGTTAAGGGGGACCCCTGATGTAATAAAAAAAAAAACAGCATGCAGTTCCCCAACAATCAATACCAGGCCCTTTTTAGGTCTGGTAAGAATTTTAAGGGGACCCCATGCCAAAAGAATAAAATCCTTACCAGACCTTTAAACCGGGCAGCAGCTTGGCAGGGCAGGTGACGAGCGAGCACCCGCCCTCCCTCCACCATACCAGGCCACATGCCCTCTGCATTGGGAGGGTGCTTTTCCAGGGGGGACCGATGGGAACAAGGGCTTGACTTGGTGGTTGTGGGGGACTGTGGGCAGGGGGGCTTTTCTGCATCTGGGTACCCCCTTTCATAAACGGGCACCCAGATGCTGCCCCCCCTGGGAATGAGTAAGGGGAACTTGTACCCCTACTTATTGAATAAAGGGTTAAATAAAAAGTAAATAAATAATTAACGGAATGTTTTCTAAGGTGTGGTGTGTTTTTTTTTTTACATCTTATTTAACCTTTTAGTGAATGAGTAGAGAATCAGGTATCTCTTACTCATTCACAAGGGGGGGGGGTGGCATCTGAGTGCCTCCTTTATTAAAGGGGGTACCCAGACCAGATGAATCCCCTGCCTGCAGACCCCCACAACCACTGGTATGGCGGCATGGAGACAAGGTGCTTTTCCAGGGGGTTGGCTTTAAGGTATAAACTTGGTTGTAGTTTGCAGTAAATACAGCTACTTACAATTTAGTGGCTGCTTACACAATGGATCAGCTAGTAAACAGCTCCTTCTGGGCTTTTGAGGAAAAATAATACACAAACCAGAAAATCTCATAGTGTTTAACAGTACACTTCCTTTGAATCCATTTTGTTTTCCGGCAAGATATTTTACTTAGAAAGGTAAAATCCTTCTGACACAAGAGCGTGATATGAAAGCCTTAAGCTTGTTTACTCAGAAAATGTGCTATGCACTGGCATTGCATGTCACATTTTTTTTACTATCATGGTGAAGCTTTGTAGTACTTTGACAGGTACGAGGAGCATAAGGTCACGGTTCATCTTTCTGGCTCTGAAAGCTATGACATTTTCTGACTTCTTTCAAAAAGAGGTGGTGCTTTCAAAGGGAAATGGTGTACATTCTTTCCGCTGATACTGTCATATGTGTATACAATTTGTTTTATTATTTCACTATTCAAAACCAAAGTTTGTTTTTTGTCTACTAAGAGTTCCCATGTGTGTCAAATGTTTTTCTCTCATCTAGTTAAATGCACGGTATTTAGCTGTTTACCACTTGGTGTTTATTAATGAATAATCAATAAGGCCCCTTTCACACAGTCTGATCAGGAGGGGTTCCATGCAGACATCTGGCGATGAAGGAAAAAACGTAAATTACCAGACCCATGTTAGAGTTGGGGCAGATGGATGTAAACGTGTGTTTATATCCGGATACCCCCCATCTGGCACAATAAGGTCAGGCAAAACGGATCTCTGATCCATTTGTTTTTCTGAACCTGGCCGGAGCAATGGAGGTAGAAACTGAACTAACCAGACCCATGTTAGGTCTACGGGCAGTCGGATGTAATCGGACATGTGTCTGTTTAGAACCGATCTGTCACATTCAGGTCCACCAAAATTATAATTTTGTTTTGGGCCTAGATGAATGCAGTTCTGTTTACATTCGCTGGCCCATAGGCCAGACATCTCAACTCTCCTGGATGTTCATGGAGTCTCCCGCTATTAGATAGCGGACGCCGGCCACCGTCAGTCAGAAAAAAAAAAGGCATTGGAACGAGTAGCTAGATTGCTATTGGCTATTGCAAACTGAAGTAGCCAATAGCAGACTAGCTATTGCACCCGCCCACTGGTGCTGTCAATTAGCAGAGGCAAATAGGCTGTTAACTTTGCAAGGGAACTTTCATTTAGCTCAGTGAATGAGGTGAAGCTTTGCTGACTTTCACCATTTAATCATTTGCAAGCAAACATAATGCATAATAATAATGCAAAAATGTTTTTTTTTTAGAATTTCCTTACATGTGATTGGGTATTCTTAGGAAAGTGAATTTACGCCACATTCAATAAGCTAAGGAAAAATGCACAGTGCAAAGTGAACAGCTTTTTGCCTTTAGTAAATCAACACATATGCGTCTGCTCTGTGCTCTGCGCTCTGCTTTTGATGCTTAGCTCTGATTACCACTGCCAGTGGCATTAGGTTACTCATCTCGTCTATGCCTTTTTTCTTCACTCACTTTCACTGAGGAATAGCCTTGTTACAGTGACAGTGTTACAGTGAGATGTATGGGGGGGTACCATTGCAGGCCTCCTCCTGAAAATGACAGATGCCTGGCTGTCCCTTCAGTATTTTTCAGTCACAGTCCCAGAATAAGCATGCTGTAAATAAGGGGTCCATGGCCAGAGCCCATTCGCACAGCACTAAATGAGGCCCTAAGTGTCAGAAAAGCATCATAACTACTTTTCTCTATACTTCTTTGGGGTGAGTGACATAGCACCAAAGTCTAAGCATCAGAATGAGAGCTAGGGAACTAGCATTCCTAAACAATAGTTTAGTAATGGCAGCCACCTTTAACCCCTTTAAAGCCAGATAATACTGTTGTGCTATTACACAGTTGTAAAAATATCACACAATTCATAGTTATAGTTAATACTTATATTAATCTGAAATGAGAATCATATGGTTAATTTTCCTTAAAGGAGAACTATGAGGTGAGTGCTTTTCACTCACCTCATAGTTCTAGACGACCTGTGACAAAGAGACTGTCACAGGTCGGCTCAGTAGATCGGGAGGTGAGCGAACACATACCGGCGTTCGCTCACCTCTCGATCCTGTCACGGCTCTCTGCCGTGACAGGGGACGGGCTGGATTGCCCCCTCCCCGCACCGATCCGGCCGCGCCGGCTGGC
>NW_017307276.1:0-6375 GCF_000935625.1 Nanorana parkeri | reverse complement strand
CGGGGGGTCCGGCCTCTAGATAGGCAGAGCCAGCTGTCAGTCACGCAGCTGGGCGGATCCAGACATAATTGTCGGGATCCGCTTCAGCTGCGGCGTCTTAGTATACCGCGAGCAGCAGCTCGCGGTATACTGCGGCGTCTCAGTATACCGCCACATTTGTGATTTCTGATGCATACATTTTGCTGCACAAAAATGCATTTCACGTAGAAATCCCATTCTTTTTATGGGGCTGGTTCACATCACATGTGCTACAGTTTAAAATAAAAGAGAAAAGGAATATATGGGCTATTCACACCTACATGTGTGCGCTGCCATGCTTGCTGCATGTACACAGAACAGTGTGAATCCAGCCTCACACTTTACTGAGCAAAACCACTAGCCTCAAGCAATGCATAAACAGACAGTTGCCTGCACTAGACATGTTTGCATGCCATGGCTGTTGTACATGCTATCCTATGCCAGTGGAAAAAATCCCCAGCGAAAAATGTACTATTGCTTTTACATCCTATTACCGACTATACAGATATAGTAAAAATGATTGTTATTATCGAGCTATCTTTTGATGCTAGGGTTGTTAGCTAACATATTTCTTACATTTTCCATGTATTGTCAGCTTTACAAAACCCTTTTTATTCAGTAATAAGCCCAATCAGATTGGAAGATTGAAATTTTAAAGACTGCCGTTTCATATTTCTGCACAATGCGCATTACTCATTTATTTGATTAGAGTTACCTTATGTTAATTTTGCTCATAGAGCTGGACGGAGCACTGTGCCCTTTAAGGTTATACACTAAAATATGGCTTTATTAATTTCATTTGTTGGCACTAGAACAAGCTTTGTACAGTTCCCGTCCTCTCCACATGTTCTGTGCTAAAGAGAATAGCTCACAAATGTCAGCTACAATAGTGGATTCATGGTCACCGTTGTTAGCAAGAACAGAAGGTGATTCACTGATCACTTGAAGTGTGCTCATTATTCCCTTTATAGAGGCATACATGGTATTCACAGGCAACGTGCCTAGCAACTCAGAGTCCTTGTCTAACTGTCAGCCTGTACTATGTTTGCTTGACCCTACAAGGGTGAATGTGGCCAAAGCAGAATCCTCTACTTTCTCTTCTCTTAAATTAAATTTACATTTTAAATATTAATCATTGTATTAAAAATAATTTTTATAATAATATTATATTGCTGAACTTTATTCTGTTTTAAAGAAGCAGTAAACTGAAAATACTAATTACTTAAAGTGACATTAAACGATAAAAATGTTTCCCTCCCTCCCAATGTTAATGTAAGCACTTACCTTAAATGATGTCTCCTAATCCGATCTTCTTCTTCTTTCCTGTCCTTTTCATCTGTCTCTCCAGCGCTGCTGCGAGTCTCCGATCCAGCGCTGACTCCTCTTTGCTTGCTGCCACTTCCTGTCCCACGGTGTCTGCATGTGGCTGCACGCCTAAGCGTTTAAAAAAAAAAGTTTTTGCATATATCTACTGCTTGCTAGCAGTAGATATATGCAAAAAAAACAGGGGGTTTAATAACCCTTTAAAGTCCAACTGACCCTTTATATGTTAGGCTGCATAAACAGTAATACATATTAACTTCATATTATTTTTTTCCCCTTACTGTTTTATGCAGCAAGATTTAAAATAACCTGTGCTAGCAGCATGCTGGAGAGCCTGACCTCTGCTCAACACAGTCTGGGTTTCCAGCAATGCAACATGTCCACTTCTTAGTGCTCCAATCAACAGCACTTATACTCCTTAAGCAGTGCTGTTGATTGGAGAACTAAGCAAGGTGTGCCAGACCGCTTCAAACCTGGACCGCTGAGTTGAGCAGAGTTCTGGCTCTCTAGCATGCTGCAAGCACAGAGCAAGTCCATATATATTACTGTTTATCTAGCCTGACTGCAATACAGTGATAATATTGGAAGGTTCAATTGTGCTTTAATACATACTTAAAAAAGCATGTACACATTTACGTGAGCATGTATGTGAATACTGTGCATTTTGCAGAATGTAATTTTATGGGACTTTTGTTTTTTTCTTTCTTCCTTGATGTTCTGTAATTTAATTTGTAAATGCTCTATGTAGTGTATATCATAGTTACATAGTATTTGAGGTTGAATAAAGACATTAGTCCATCAAGTCCAACCTATTAGGATCTCATTCTAGGAGTACCTGTACCCCTGTATATTACGGTCCCTTAAGAAATCGTCCAAAAGTTTCTTGAACAATTCCACATTCTTTGCTGAAATCACTGTCTGTGGCAGTGAGTTCCAGACCCTAACTGATCTTACTGTGAAGAACCCCCTTCGCCCCTTGTGCTGGAATCAGGGAATTCGGTTTGCAGCCATGCTTAACAACTGCTGTACTATGTTTAGCTAGCCTAAGGGTCCACATATGCAGCTTTTTAAGGGCACATTTACATTTTTGTGGTGCTTTAATGCGCCCTATGTTGTGCAATAATGTGCGTTGTGTTAAGAAAGCCCATTAATAATAATCGGCTGCCAAAGTTTCTCGATAATTCTGAGGTGTCACCAAAATTGTAACATACCATATTGCGCTACAATGCATATGCATTTCCTTAGTGCATTGAGATGCCATTCAAAATTAATGACAATGTAACACATGTAGTGTGTGTTGCCCCGTGCATGTTACGCAGTGCAATAATGTAAATAGTCTCTAAAGGCGACCTATACTGAACAACGTATGGGGGTTGCTCTCCTATTCTAGTTCCTTGCTTGTCCTTGGCTTGATTACTTTCTGAGTCATTGACCTAGAACAAGCATGCAGAGTAGAAAATCATAGTGAGGTCATTTCTCCTAATCTACATATTTATTCAAGGTCAGGTCCTTAGAAAGTATTGAAGCTATTGGATAAGTATGACAGCCAGGGAACTAGCATTTTTACAATTAAAGGCCAGCAATGGCAGCCTACATCTCACTGTACAGGATACTTTTAAGAGGCCACCTGAGTCTTGCCTGCATCTACAGTATATGAGCTGAGACTGTTATGTCAAGTGCAGTACAGTGACTTGTTCCTATTCGGATGCTTTGCACAGAGCAAAATGAAGCCGCACTTGTGATGGTCCAAACCTTGAAATAGGTGGTTTCTCAAAATGATAGTAAGGGATTGTGCCTGGCCAAGACCAGTTTTGGTGAATACAAAAGCAGCAGCACTCCAAATAAATGCCTATTACAGATTTTGAGAAGACAGCATCACACAAGTCAAAAGCATTCAATTTGGGGCCTGGCAGGGTTCCTACCTCAAGGTGATGTAGTGGTAATAACTACGTATAGCAAACGTGTATAAATAGTAGGGATGCACTGATACTTATATCGGTATCAGTGCCCATACTGAGCATTTGAGTGAGTACCCATACTCACCCAAATGCTCCAATATTTAGCCCTATAACGGAACTTATTTCCTCGGACCAGTCATGACCCACCTCTCGGCTTCCTGATTGGATAGGAAGCCAGCTTCACGCTGCCTAGCGAAACTGCAAGGCAGCCTGGCTCCCTGACCAATCAGGAAACCATGCTGCCTCGCAGTGTAGCAAGGGAGCGTGAAGCCAGTGTTCTTTCGATAGAACACCGGATTCCCAGGAAATCAGAAAGCTGTGCAGTGGGTCATGACCCGCCACTTGGCTTCCTTATTAGCCGGATCCATGTTACCTCGGGATGCTGGTATCGGTATTTGGTATCAGCGAGTACTGAAAAAATATATCGGTACTCATACTCGATACCGAAAAAACAGTATCGGTGCATCCCTAATAAATACCCGAATTGAACCCATGGTAACACCCCCATGAGGTCATTATAACGTTATAATCCTGCTTAAAACGTAGCACTTACAAACAAAACAAATGTGTACCAATTACAAAGTAAACAATTGTGTTCAAAGTAGTAAACAAAGTATGTAAATACCTTCTGTTGGAGCACACAGATCAGTGGGGTACAAATCAGAGAAAATGAAGATTAGAAAAAAGAAACTAGAAACAAGAGTGGAGGAGAAAATGGACAATGGCGGGAGAAAGATGAGGTACTGGGGGGAGGAAACAGAAATATCAGAGCACAAACTAAGTGGGTCTGTATATGAGCATATAACGGCACAGAATGTAGTGTTTAATGTCACAGATGATTATGAAATGTTAATTAATTCAGTGTAGCTGCTGAGATAATGCCCCTTGGTAAAGTAAAATCCAGTCAACTCCTACATACAAGACAAACTTGGCAGAAAATAAAACGTGAATCCATTGAGGCATTGGTCATTGACTGTCTTTAAAACAAGTGTAACCAAAGATGTATTGAGCACCTTGGGGTTAAATCTTCCAAGGGTATATTTCCAAAAGGCTTCCCTAGCAGATTGTCCCAGTTACCCCCCCTGTATGGTTACCTGACCTGCTCTATGATCATGGCAAATTTTTTTTTTTAGCACGGAACATTTAAGTGTGGCCCACAGGGCCGTCTTTAACGCAGGGCAAAAGGGGCAGCTGCCCAGGGCCCAATCATTGTTGTGGGGCCCAAAGCAGCTGCCCCTTCAGCCCACATAAGATAAACACATGCAGGGCTGGCAGCCTCACTTGTGTAGGCAATGGGGCTTGCACCAGCCCTGCCCCCTGTCTGTGTACACGGCATCGGTGCTCTACAGACAGGAGGCTACATACAGCAGCATAGACGTGGCTCTGGGCTCCGCCCACTATCAACTCGGCCACGCCCCCTGCTCCCCGTACTCTGCTCTCCTGTGTTGTCTGGGGCCCAGCTTGGAGCCCACACCGTGCCCTGAGATGTCACTCCCACTGTGTTTGTCCTCTCCCTTCACACCAAGTAAGTGCACAAATATGCCATAGTTTATGTATGCAACACATACATATGCAGAGCAGGTTCCTGATATTGCTTCTCTAGTTCAATCTGTGCTGCTGAAGCAGGATTTAGAGTTTTAAAAGAAAATGTCATTATCAAGTTCTATGTATGGCTGCAGCAAAGCTTCCTGTGCTCTCAATACTAGGGATGCAGCTATCGATAATATTACAAACAGGATCTTTGCTATGGAACAACAAACCCCTAAGCTGCCAAGCTACAAAACTGTATACAACACCTAAAAAACGTGAATTATAAATGTGCACTGCGCTATAGAGACCAACTACATATGCAATCTAATGATAATCTACATGTGAAATAAATACAGAAATATATAAATATGCAGAATCACCCTATGCTGAATAAATACATATTAGGTATGTTTCCACTATATAATGTATTTATTCACCATAGGGTTATTCTGCATATTTATATATTTATTTCACATGTAGATTATTATTAGATTGCATATGTAGTTGGTCTATAAAGCGCAGTGCAATTTTATAATTCACTAGCAATGCTACTGCACCGATACCGATACCTGCACAGCCCGCCTGAGATCCCTACAGTCCTCCTGAGACCCCGCACAGCTTCCCACCAGGATATTGAATATCCTGTCTCTCTCCTGGCTTTCTCTCCTCATTCTCTCTCCTGGCTGTCTCTCCTTGCTCTCTCTCCTGGCTGTCTCTCACTCTTTCCCCTGGCTGTCTCTCCTGGCTCTCTCTCCTCTTGGTCTCTCCTGTGTGTCTCTCTTTGCTCTCTCCCCTAGTTCTCTCTCCTGGCTGTCTCTCCTCTCTTTCTCTCTCTTCCGTCTGTCTCTTCTCGCTCTCTCTCCCAGCTGTCTCTCTTTGCTCTCTCCCCTGGCTGTCTCTTCTCTCGTGGCTGTCTCTCCTTGCTCCCTCTGGCTGTCTCTTCTTGCTCTCTCTCCTGGCTGACTCTCCCTGCTCTCTCCCCTGGCTGTCTCTCCACACTCTCCTCTCTGGATGTCTCTCCTCTCTCTCTCCTGGCTGTCTCTTTTCTCTCTCTCCCCTGGCTATCTATTCTCTCTCCCTTGGCTGTCTCTCCTCACTCTCTCTCCCTTGGCTGTCTCTTCGCTCTCTCACCCCTGACTGTCTCTCCTCGCTCTCTCCCCTGTCTGTTTATTCTAAAAAAAATTGCAGTGTGGTGCAGTGTTGCCCCACCTGTTCCGTATGCTGCTGGTAGGGCCAGGGGAATGTAGGGGTGATGGTGAGGGGGGCCCAAGATTTTTATTTTTTTTTAACAATAGATCTTTATTAAGATTTTTTATAATGTGAGATATCATGGCTAATTATGATAAAGCTATACAAATGGGGAATAAAGCTTGTCTTAGTTTAAGTCTGATTGCTGGTATGCACCTCTAATCTTTGGCCCAACTGCCGTCTTTCTACAATGACATCACTGCAACTCTGATTGCTGGTATGCACCTCTACTCTCTGGCTCAACTGCCGTCTGTCTATGGCCCCGTTCACATATAGCGAATTGTCGCGCGATTTCCGC
>NW_017307275.1:628892-649718 GCF_000935625.1 Nanorana parkeri | reverse complement strand
CTGCCCTGCTGGGCCAGTGCTCGGATCAGGGGTCTGGTAGGGGACTGTTAAGGGGGACCCCACGTTCCCCCCCTTATTATGGGGGGTGGGGTTTATATGCAACTTACTTGAGGCAGGATTTGAACCGGGGACATGGGGCAGTAGCTCTAAACTCTGAGCCACTGGGCTTCCCTCAGGTGAAGTATGCTCATAGTTGTTGCACATCCCCATTGAATCCTTGGAAATTTAATACGCCATGCGCGCGCGTTTGTGATATTTATCAAGCATCTGCACATAAACACGCCATGAAGCACGCTTCTGCATACGCTTCCGCGCCAAGCGTATATGCGCGCACGCGCACACAGTCGGTGTGTTTTTGCATGGCGTGTTGATAGGCTTAGTGAATCCACCCCATAGCAAATGTTCAATAGTATTGACTATTTAAAGATAGCTTTTGTGTTAAATAAAGGTTTTCAAAATATGTGCAGTAAATGTGAGGTCTATGTTATATTTACCAGTAAAACTTAAAAGACAGATTTGAAAAAGGCCAGTTGCTTAAGTACTCCACAGCTTGACTTACTTGCAAACCAATAGTATAAATTAGTAATTAGTATAAGTGAAAGTTTACTTTGGAAATTGTACTAGGTAAGTAAGTACAAAAGTTATGTTTTCTTAGCTTAGTGAATATACTAAAAATGTGTTTATTGCAATTTACAAAGCATGCTCTTCCAAAATGTAGAAAAGCAATTTTGACTGTAAACAATTGGATCATTGAAATGATTGAGTATTCATGGTTCACTTTATTAAGTAAGCTTTATGAACATGTCCGTGATCGGGAGCTGTACGGGCTATTGTGAATAGCCCGTACAGCACCCCCTCGGTTCTCCTGAACCGAAGGGGTCCTGGGGCCGAAGCCAGCCGAAGCCAGCCGAAGGATCGGCCGAAGCTACGGCCAGATCCTTCGGCAGCTTTGTGAATAGACCCCTTAGTTTATTATTCCTTTAGGAAATCAACCCCATTGATTCCAGTCACATTTACATTTATTTATATGTGAGGCCACTATGGTGCTTAACCTTTTTTTTTTAACAGTTTTCTTTTTTGATAGAAAATAGGTATGCAAAACAATGTTCTCAGCCACTAGCTATATTTGGAATTAAACCAAATATGTTCATAGAACCAGTTATGTTAAGGAACTATGGGAGAGTTTGTCTGACATTTACTTGTGCAACACCGTACCCAAATGAATGTTATATCATTTATTTTAGACTGATAGAGCTTTTGTATGGTGGTATTTAAGGACTGCTGTATTTTTTTTACTAAAGATAGGCAAAATTACCAAACATTTTGAAAAAAAAACTTTACCTTATTTTCTATTATATATATATATATCCAATACAGAAGAAGACCAGAGCCATACAAAATGGTATCTGAATACCTGTAAGGCTGTATAATGAGGGCATAGTCCCACACATTCTGTGGTTTATTACTGTTACCCTTTGTGTAGGGCTCAGATACAGTCAACATAGCCTGAGCTAACCTGTAGCCTGAGAGTGTGCATAGATTTCCACCCTAAAAGCCCAATACCAGAAGTGACATTACAACAAAGTCAAAATGGCATGCACTAAAAAAAGGTGATATATCACTTGGGGTATACATTCTTAATAATAGCCCAAACTGGAGAAATGTTTGAGAAGTATAACCATTGGAGGTTGTCATCCTGATTCTGACTTCCCTACATACACACTTTTAAGACTTTACTTGCTGCATGCCGTTTTGGTTTGTGACTCACCAGTATCAGGATTACAGCCCCAAACCTGCTTATAGTGCCATAAGCCCTATCAGTAGATAAGTTACCCATTAATTTGTTTTGCACCAAATACATATCTGTGCTGTGTAGTCCTTGGCTAAAACATGATATAAACAACGCCTGGTGTGACAGAGGTCCAGGCAAAAGAAAGAGGGTCTGCCCTGCATCCTAAGTCTGTGTGGGACAAATGCAAAGGAATATATAATTTGCTGCCAAAAAGGAACTTTTGGCAAGCCTAATATCACTGGATTGGTCTAAATTAAATTTCAGATTAGCCAACCAAATTTAATTTGTTAATATTTTTCATATTTTCATTACAATAGGATATTACATAGCTCAGTAAAGGAAAGAGAAGAGTGCAGATAGAACAGATAGAATCCATTCAGTGTGCACATTAGTGTTAACGGTCCAGTGTATCTAACAAAGAAATACACAACAAATGCATCCATTTGACATATTGTTTAGAAACTATGTAGCCCACCAGTGTGTTTTGGAGGAAACAAGAAGACTTTAGGGAAATGCAAACAAACACAGGAGTCATACAAAATGTAAGCAGTGTTCTTTGCAGGAATTGAATTGGAGAACCTTAGTTCCACAAGGCAATCATACTTATACTAACCAATTAACCACCAAGCCATGCATACATGCTAGTAGACCTTAGTGAGTGAGATACAGAAAAGTTTTAATTTCACTTTTCTAATTTCATTTTCCAGATTCTTTGAGCATTTAGGCAGGCTTAGGCTCAGTCCATAGGACCATAGCAGCAATTTTATCTATTTTCATGTCTCTAAATTATGCATTATATTTAAAGTTTGACCATATTTTAAGATAACTGAGGGCTCATTCACACTATAGCTTTGTGCTTAATGCATGGTACCATGTGTTTAGCACACACTAAAACATGGTGCAACTAAAGAGCTGTACCATGCGCTAGGTATGTTGCATGGTCATTCCAATGGCACTCCAATGCACCTCCCGGTGGATATGCATTGCAGTGCAACACATGGTACAGCAATACCATGCACTGAGGGGCCATAAAAAAGTAGTGCATGTACCATGCGTTTAGCACAACACTATGGTGTGACTTGGCTCTTATTCTTTTAGGGTTCAGCCACCACCTAACATTTTTGTAATAAGTTGTACTTACCTACTTACCAGAGAGATCTTATAGAAGTAAGTGGAAATGGAGATATGTCCAACTCCAGATAGCATATGTGTATAATATCTGAAAATAATCAAATCTATTTTTTACATGCAGCTAGCATAAGTACATGAAGCTTTCTTGATATTAACCTCTTGTATCCCCTGTAAAGAAGACTGGAAGATAGAGATGCATCAAGAGCAAGTTGTGCTGCATGCACATCTGTTCTGAACAGAGAAAATTCATTTGATGTGTTGCTACAGCTTAATTGTCAAAACAGCAGGCTGGGGCTGGGAAGGTGACACCACTGTGTTATAAAATCTTAGGCCCCATTCACATATGGGCATAGTGGGAATGCACATCATGGCCACATGCGTTCCCGTGCTTTCACATGCATTTGTTTTCCACATGTGCTGCACTTTCCCACTGATCCCCATTGGGTCCCTGAACACGCACCAAATACGGAAAAGTATTACTATTTTTTTTATTACTGTTTCTTTCATGCGTGTTTGTGTGTGTTCTCATGAAAATGGATTTGCTCAGCCGTGTCATTAATTAGTAATGGCAACGCATACACGTTTTGATTTTGTCCATGTACCGTGAACGTGCATCAAAGCGCACACTTTGTGTACATTTGACATGTGTTCATGATACACTCTGGTGTGAACGGGGACTTAAAGCCCAACTTCAGCTCCAGAATTTCCTTTTGAATAAAGGTAAGGGTTAGGGCCTATTTCAGTCTTTTATTTTCTCACACTCTCAGTACTGTTAGTACAGAAAGTGAAATCGCTTCAACGGGGACACAGACTAAATTAAAAGCACTTTTTTTAGTAGAATGGGAGAAGAATATTTATTGCTGTCCATTAGGATTGAGGTTTGAGTTTGACACAAAACCCAAGATGTTCACAGTTTGATGAACAACTGGACAATGTGACCAGTTTGCCTGCTGTGTGGTTCACAAATCATCATTGGTTGCTAAGACAAAGGTGGCTTCAGTTTTTGATTGGTTGTAATGGTACACCTGCCTGCACCTTAGCAACCAATGGTGCTGTGGGGCCCAGTCTCTAGCATTCTAGCAGCCAATGATGCTCTGCTGGCCACACAGAGGCATTGGTTGCTAAAACACATGTGGTGCATAGCAGTAAAATATGACTATAACAAACAAAAAATAAATATTAAAATTACAAAAATATATTTTTTATTTATCAAAATTTTCGAAATTTTGTGCTAAAATTCAAATAAAAATCAGTCAGTTGTAGGCGCATGCGCGAGGCTAACCATCGGCATTCAGTAGAGGCACATGCAGGAGATGGGTACTGGTCCGGCGCCGTCTGGGACAGGATGGGGGCCTGCGTGTGCTTCTGCTGACGGGAGAGGGACACCCCCGAGACAAGCTCGCTCTGGTCAGCGCTGGCTGGCGGTTTTAGTATGCCCCCAGCTGGGGTTCTGGTCCAAGCAAGAGGACTGTTTCTCATAGGATATATGATTGAACGGATGGATCTCCTCCCATGCAGGCTTGTCTATAGAGATTTCACGAACTGCCACTAGACTCCGGTCCCAGACGTTCCCGTTATTAAGGGGAGAATCTTGCTCCCAGGGGCGCAAATACATGTGGAGACATCCTTGCTCTATGTCTAATTGGGATTGGTCTGATCCCGGCATATCCTAGTCCAAGTTTTATTGCAACTCAGTTATGGTTCAATTTGGGTTATTTTGAAGTAAATTTATTTTATTTTTTTCTTATAGGCAGATTGTTATATCTCCTTATAAAATTGATCCTGGAGCCCGACCCGGTTATTACATGTAGCCCATTTTCACCACTCAGCCTTTGCATAACGCAAAGCTCTGACGGGTGACTTTCTCGGTCCACCAGTGTATTGTGGACCCCCTGGTGAAGGAGTATCCTTGCTGTGTACTCCCTCCTATTCCTCCCCCCTTACCCGCCCACTACCTTCCTTCTTCTCACACTCTTCCTTCCCTTCTATATCCTCCTCCTTGGGTACTTAGTTCATAATCTCCCGCCCGACTACTCAGTCATGTCTCTTAAAATAGTATCCTTAAATGTTCAGGGGCTTAACCAGCCAAACAAACGGGTTAAAGCTTTTCGCCAGTTCAAATCCCGGCATGCAGATATGATCTGTTTACAGGAGACTCATTTTAAACAAGGAGCCTCCATGTCCTTTCTCCACTCAGCATTCCCTAATTTTTACGAAGCTTCCGCTAACACAAAAACTAGAGCCTTCCGGAGGTCACTCCCATTTGTATGCGCAGACTCCATCAAAGACCCGGAGGGGCGTTACCTGATACTTATAGGTTCCATACACGATATCCTCATCACGATTGTCTCATACTATGCCCCCAATACTGGACAGCTGGAGTTTTTCACTCGACTGCTGAAATTGATTGACTATAGGTTGCAAGGGACCCTGATAATGTGTGTTGATTCGAATCTACTGGTACACCCCCATGCAGATCGCCATGATCCAGGTGACCCCACTATACCCCCCCGGTACTCTCCACGGCACGTAGATTCCGCTTGCTATTGGCGGATTATGGCCTGGCGGATACCTGGAGGGAGCTGCACCCAACGAGAGAACAGTACACCTTTTATTCGAACCCTCATAATACCTTTTTGCGTATCGATCACATTTTTTTACGCACGCCAACGTTGCCCTTTGCACAATCTGCTCCATCCAGCCTATATCTTGGTCGGACCACGACCTGGTGTCCTTAACATGCAACCTTTCCCTGCCTAAAACCCTACTCACTGATCCCGAACTGTTTAATCATGTACGGGGGAGATTGACTGAATTTTTTCACATGAACAAGTCTTCGGTAACATCCTCTGGGGTGGTCTGGGAAGCCCATAAGGCCACCGTCAGGGGGGACCTGCTGGCCTTGGCTGCCAAAATTAAACGGAGGCGGGAAGAAAGGATACGGCAGTTGGAGATGACACTGGAAGGGGCCTCCCGGGCCTTGCAAGAGGTGCCCTCGGTGGAAAATAGATCCTGACTGTCGTCTGTTAAAACGGAACTGAATTTATGTTTGACCCATAAGGCGGAAGCCCAGCTAAGATGGGTGAAGCATAAATTCTATGTACAGGGAGATAAACCGGGTAAAATGTTGGCCACCAGACTGAGGGAGGCGGGCCCCAAGCATACCCCAATACAATTGAGAACCGACCGAGGCCACCTGACATCTCACCCGGTTAAGATCCTACAGACCTTTCAGAAGTGCCTTCAGGCCTTATATCAATCTACGGGACAACTCCCCCCGGGGGCTCTTAATTCCTTCCTCAGCGATCTGAAGCTCCCTACCTTGACGGAGGAAGCTAAAATGGATATTGACTCCGAAATCACGGCTGAGGAGGTTCAGGATGCCATTAAAAGACAGAATAGAGGGGAAAGACCGGAAGAACTTGCACCGCACTTAGTTAAGTTGTTTAATGATATGCGTAAAGGCCTCCTGCCGCCCAGAGACTCCTTGGTCTCTTCCATATGCATGATTCCAAAGCCCCATGCCGACCACTCGTCTTGGGAAAACTACAGGCCCATCTCATTAATAAATATTGATCTCAAATTACTTACAAAAATTTTGGCTCTCAGAGTGAATACTTATGTACGGGCTTTGGGGTCTAAGGATCAAGTAGGGTTCATGCCGGGACGTCAGGCGGGAGATAACATACGGCGTATATCTCTACTCCTCCATATTGCCCGCTCTAGGCGTACCCCGCTCATGCTGTTGTCTTTAGACATTACGCAGCTAGGGAGAGCCCTGCCCTTCGCTTTCAGGGATACCCATACCAGGTCTTCTCGGACCTTTCCCCGGTGACGATTGCTAAGAGGAGGGAATTCCGCCTGATCACGCAGACACTACAATCAAGACGGATTAGATACCGTTGGGGATTTCCATTCAAGCTCCAGTTCCTCTACGAGAGCAGGACCTACACTCTCACCACAGTGGATGAAGCTACTCGGTGCCTCGAACACCTCAACCTATTACAGCTGCCGGAAGAGATACCGGGACCGTCATCATCGGGGTGTGTGAGACAACACGGTACTCCACGCTCCCCTCATTCACCAGGGGGTCGACCTCCAGGAGCGGCCGGGCCCTTGACCCCTTCCCAAGATTCGGATGTGATGGGATGAGTATATGACGCAACTTTTTCCCCACATGGGTTCCGAATTCAGTGGAGTGTGTTTTACTTTTTCTTAGTATGGCTCTCTTATTTTTATTTTTTTTATTTTTATTATTTTACTATTAAGAACCATGTGGAACAAGGTTGTGGCCCTCGAGGGGGATTACTGGGTTGATGGGTGATGGGGCACCCATTCTACACCCTGCTGGGCGTAGATTCTATTGATTCTATTCCGTTTGATTCTATTAGCTGGGACTACCTGAGGGGAGTGATTCGGCATTGGGGCTTTGGACAATCATTTCTGGGTTGGATGGACTCCCTATACTCTACTCCTTCAGCGTATGTGCAATACCAGGGTTTCAGATCGGAGACGTTTCCGATATCCAGGGGGACCAGGCAGGGGTGTCCTCTCTCCCCCCTCCTGTTCGCCCTGGCGATTGAGCCATTGGCCCAAGCTATTAGATCTCACAATGACATCCAAGGCATAGAAGTGGCAGGGTACCATCATAAGATTAGCTTATTTGCGGATGATGCGCTATTGATGATTTCCAACCCCCTCATATCGTTGCCCAACCTACTACCCCTATTACACCAATTTGGAACCTTGTCGGGCTTACAGGTTAACCCCACTAAAACTAAAGCACTCAATGTATCTTTGCCGCCTCTCATTTGTGATTCCTTGAAAGCCTCCTTTCCTTATGCATGGGTACCACATGCTCTTCCCTACTTGGGGGTTCATATCACTCCGACGTGGGACACCCTGTATAATGCTAATTACCCCAAATTATTTGCTCACTTGATATCGCTACTGGGCTCATGGGCTAAACATCATCTGACTTGGCTAGGCAGAATCACGGCAGTGAAGATGTCTCTTCTGCCTAAATTCTTATACTTCGCCAGAGTTTTACCTGTACCTATACCAGCTTTTAGATTACGTCTTCTCCAACGCCTATACTACGGTTTATTTGGTCTGGCTCCATTCCCAGAATAGCTCGCTCGGTGCTATACCGATCCAAAATACGGGGGGGCCTAGGCCTCCCTCTCTTTCAAAAATATTATGCAGCTGCACAGATGGTCCCCCTCGTTATGTGGCACTCGGAGACAGAGGTCCCTTTATGGGTCTCCGTGGAGGCATATCTGTGCAGCCCCATAGTATTGAATAATTTGCCATGGTTACCCCCCAAAATGCGGAAAATTGTCACATGCCCAATCACGAAGCATACACTTCGTCTCTGGGACGCCCTTAAGGTGACTCAGAAATGGATCTCCCCTCACACCCCCCTTTTATCCATACAGGGGAATCCCCTGTTTCCCCCAGGCTATGAGAATCCGACAGCATTTAATAGGTGGAGGGCACGCTCCCTGGTCCAGGCTAGACATTTTTATACTTCAACAGGTATTGTCTCATACCCGGAGCTCCAAGGGAAACATCAGCTTTCCACCAGAGACCTGTTCCAATTTATACAGATCAAACACTATTTGGAGCAATGTGCGGGACTGACCCGGGACCTGACAGTGATGACCCCATTTGAAAAATTATTGCTGCTTCACTCACAAGGCCCAGGCCTTATCTCTCACCTCCATGATGCTCTGATGGACTCCCTACAACAGGAGCTACCTCCCTATGCCTCAAAATGGGAACAGGAACTGGGGGGACCCATCGAAATGGACACATGGTCCCAGATCTGGTATACGACTGCAAAGAGTTCTTCTAGTGTGCGAGCAGTGGAAGCTAATTATAAACTTTTATTAAGGTGGTATTTGGTTCCACTCCGTATCTCCCGTGCGGTTCCCTCCAGGTCTCCATCATGTTTCAGAGGCTGCCAGGCTGAGGGTTCATTCATACATATATGGTGGGAGTGTCCCAAGATTCGGCGTTTCTGGTCCAGGGTTGATTTATACGGTGACAGGTCACTCATTCCGTAAAAACCCGATTGAAGCACTACTTGGCAAACAGCCAGTGTCATGCACGCAGACCCAGTTTAAACTGGTTACTCATATTTTAACTGAAGCCAGGAGAGTGATTGCACGCTCGTGGCGATCTCCCACGGTCCCCTTTGCGGAGGTCAAACCTAGGGTCTCGCAAGTAATGTTTTTTGAAAAGTTGTCGGCTGTTCAGTCAGATACTCTAACAAAATTTGAAAAAATCTGGGAACCTTGGATCACTTCCTACATGTCACCAACCTTTCATTTGGACTCGCTCATTATCTAACTTCCCCACCACTCCCGCTCTCCTCTTTTCCCCCTACTGAGCTTCCCCCCTATCCCCTTCTCTTGCAATGTGTCTCCTTCACTGGATCTGTCTCCAGGCAGTGCCAGAGGGGTGGCTGCCAGAGGGTTGGCTTAACCACCCCTTTTAAAGATATACGATAGCCGTTGATTAAGTCACGGTTACACGGTTTAATGTTTATGTTTGATATGTCTGTACTGATGCACAACAATGTTTGATTTCCATGTACATCTGACTTTATTAAGCTGTACATACAGCTTTTGGACTTTTGTTTAAGATATTTCCGTTTGCAGAATTTTCAAAATCAATAAAAAATTGATTAAATAAAAATCAGTCAGTTGTTTCAAAAACAATAAAACATGCCCTCCTTTTTGTGCAAAAATCTACTGCAAAAAAAGCAATGTAATGCATTACAGTACATTTTCAAGTTCTTTTTGTTCTGATCTGCAAATTATAGAACTGGGGGTGCAAACAGTTGCAGCTGCAGGAGTCACAAATAGAAAAGTAAGCAGTAAAAGTAAACTTGCAATTTAGGTGCAGTTTCAATTACAGCATCTTAAACTGCCAGATACTTTATAAGATGTATAATCCTTTCACAAATTGATATTTCCCTATAACAAACTGATCTTACAATATTAGGCTGGGTTGACCACTACAATGTAAACAGTACGAGCTAAACATCAAAAGGTCTCTCATTTCTACATGAATGATGAATAATGAATATCATAGAGCTACAGGCAGTCTACAACTATAACCACTAAACTTTTTTGTTCATATAAATAATGTCCATGAACAATAAAAAGTAACAGCTATGAATGCAATCTTTCTTCTTTAGGTAGACATAGAACTAACATTACCCATCTTATTTACAGATCAAATGCAAATTAAAGTTAGTCACTGATTGAAGAAAATTCTTGTACTGCAATGTAACCATTTCCCACTAGAAAGTACTTTGTTCAGGCAGTGTCCTTTTTTTCTGACCCACTGAGTGCTTTAATATCCATTCTTTGTTTTTGTTCATGTTATCGTACAGAATCATTTTAAGCAGTATCAATTTCAATACGTTACCTTGAACTCACATTCAACTTCTCATGTCAAGAAAGACTTTAATTGGATTTTAATACTAAATTAATCAGGCAACATATAGTGGCTAGGTGAAAAGATATTTCTACTACTTTATAATAGCAAGGTAAGTTAGGTTGCAACCTGAATCACATGAAAAATAATGCCCTTCTACTGTATAGATGTTACCTGAAAACAATACTCTCCTTTATTTAAGCTCAAGCTCTTGCTTGGTCTTTGATGACAAGCTAAAATGACAGAAAGCCATGAGCTATTTTCTTCTGGTTACAATGTTTCAATAAAAGGCTTGTCCTTTCTGTTTGTTGTTGCCTAATTGCCTCAAGATCTAATAAGTTAGTGATGATGTGTGTTGAGCACAACTGACCCTCTGCCAAAAGAAATATTATGTTGCACCCCTGACGAGGAGGTTAGACCTTTTATCAGACACTGATGTTCAAACTAAGTGTTTCTGATTTCCATATTGTAGCTCGTTAGTTACTGAGAACCATATTAATTTCTTAACATGATTGCCACTAAAAAAAGTAGCAAGATAACCTGAGCATCAATTTAACTACCAGAATACAAAATAGAAATAAATCTTCATTTTCACTGAAATGTGTACATAATAAATGAGTTAAAAAACTATATAATAGTAACACATGACATCATATTCCCTTGAATGCACCTTAAACAACTACTCTAGCTAAAGTAGATTTCCAAATTTTGGTGGGTGGAGGAAGATTTAGGGCCTGTTCACACAATGGCATTGCAGTAATGAGTGGGATGCTTTATCACAACACACAGAAATGCATGTTACACACATTGCTGTGATACAATCTGAGTGTGTTGCATGCAGCAACATTTGGTAGTACACTGCCCCACAATGCACATTAGTGAGTTGCCACAACTCTTGCCCATAGGCAAGGTTCATTGGGGTGTCATTCAGAATGAATGGCACTGCATTGCACCAGCACATTTAATATGCATTGCCATACACAGTTGCAGACATGAATGAGTCCCTAAAATGCCCCCTGGGTCTTCCCTATTTTTTAGAATTCATGCAGGGAGATCATTGCCCACCCTAGCATGACTTTAATAAACTACTTTTAGCCTTTAATAAGCTGCTTATTAGTCACATCTGTGTC
The DNA here is from genome assembly GCF_000935625.1 of Nanorana parkeri. NCBI lineage: Eukaryota > Metazoa > Chordata > Amphibia > Anura > Dicroglossidae > Nanorana > Nanorana parkeri. Next base: position 638,216 of record NW_017307275.1, on the reverse strand, counting down.
TAGGGCAGGGTAATTTGCATTTGGATATTCAAATCCTGGCCCACTCTATCCAAAATGGAGATATCCACTTCTGATAGAGTTGCTCTATGATGAGAAACAATCCGATTCCAGGTGAGAGGACAAGCTGCAACTATAGTTAGCCAATTTTATATGAATAACATGGAAATAAAAATAATCCTCTTTCATTTTTTTAATCTCCGTATTAATACAATTGTGTAGATTTACTTACAGAAGATTTGTTACATAAATCTTTGTCCTCCCCCTATGCCCCTATCATGTCACATGCACACTGGCAGGGTTATTCACAAAGCTGCCGAAGGCAGCCGTGTGAACGACCGACCCAAAGTGAAGTGAGCCAAACGCTGTTCGGCTATTCATAGGGGCCGAACAGCAGTGAGTGAATGCCGCCGAGTGCATTCGGCTCAGCTATTCTGCTCGGTACCTCCGTGGTACCGAGCAGAATAGAAAAACAGTAGAAAACGATTGGGCGGAGCTAGAAGGGACAGCTAGCTCTGCCCAACTATTTCCTATTGGCCGGGACCTGCTGTCATTACAATGAGAGTTTGGCAGAGCCGGCGGTGATATCACTGCCGGCTCCGCTGAGCTCTCATTGTAATGACAGTTCAGCATCCCCTGGTTACCAGGTAACCAGGGGACGCTGAACTGTCATGAGAGCTCAGTGAAGCCGGCCGTGATATCTAGGTAACCTGGTCACCTGGTAACCAGGGGAAGCTGAACTGTCATTACAATGAGAGCTAAGCGGAGCATGCCGTGATATCAAGGCCGGCTACGCTGAGCTCTCATGACAGTTCAGCCTCCCCTGGTTACCCAGTAACCAGGGGAGGCTGAACTAGCGCAGTGCCACCCCACATGCAGAGATCACACAGCAGGCCAGAGTAGCTGCTATCTGTCAGTCCGGCTGCAGAGGGAGTGTGGGAGCCAGCAGAGCTGCATTCTCTGACCGGGGAGAGGAGGGGTGGGGACTGGCCACAGCCGATCTGCCCACAGTTTCCAAGTCAGGATGATGTTGGTGCTACTAGGAGGACGCTGATGAATAGAGAGGGGGCACTGATGGATTGAGGTCATGGACGGGGCTGCATGTGGTCCCCTGCCCTGGGGGTAGGCAAGGCACCACGTTCCCGGGACTGGCAGGCTGCGCTATGGATGCCTGCTGCTGGCTGCAGTATGAGTAGAGCCCGGCTGCAGCTGGCATCCCTGTGGCTGCTTCTCATGCTCCATGTGCAGGCGAGGCTGGTAGTAACGAGCTGCCCGAAGGCAACCAGGGGAAGCTGAACTGTCATTACAATGAGAACTTGGTGGAGCTGGCCTTGATATAATGGCCAGCTTGGCCGAGTTCTCATTATAATGACAGTTACCTGGTAACCAGGGGATGCTGAACTGTCAGTGCAACAGGCCGGAGCCAGCTGTGAGATCACGGCTGGATCCGTCCAGCTGTCAATCATTCGTTCGGCCCGCTTTGGGTTTCACCTTGTCTCAGTCGAGCCGAAGCATATGCCTCGACTGAGCCGCTCGGCCAACTTCAGGAGCTGTATGTGCTATAGTGAATAGTCCGTACAGCAGCCCTTTGGTTCGACTGAACCGAAGGGCCCCGGCAGGCGAAGCTAACCGAAGGATCAGCCGGAGCTACGGCTGATCCTTCGGCTAGCTTTGTGAATAACAAGGTGTTATTTAGGATACCAATTAACCCGCCAGTATGTTTTGGATTGTGGAAAAACAAAGCACCGACCAGATGCCCGCACAAACACAAATTAAACATACAAACTCCATGCAGACAGTGTATTAGGGGGATGCAAACTCAAAAATAAAAAATCCAGAACTACAAATTAACAGTGCTAACCAAGAAATATATTCCCCTATTCTAAATTACTTTGCACTCTTTGCACCTAAAGGGAAATAATTTTAACCTATCATAAAGAAAGGCTGCTTTACAGTAAGAGCAGTGAAACTATAGAGTCGACTACTGCAGGAGCTAGTTTGAGATGACTCTGTAGATTGCATAAAAAAAGACATAGTAGGGAATGTATCCAAACTGGAGCAGACAGAATCTGGAGCAGTTGCCCATGGCAACCAATCAGCTTCTTTATTTCATTTTCAAAGTTAGAACTATGAGGTGAGTGGAAATCACTCATCTCATAGTTCTCCTTTAACTGAACAAGCTGAAGAGGGAAGCTCATTGGCTACCATGGGTAACTGCTCCAAATTCTGTCTGCTCCAGTTTTGATAAATTCAAAACTTGGGGAAGGGGGGAGGAGTCCGATTGGACTCCCGGAAGCCGGCGGAGAGGTGAGTGTTTTCATTAGCGATCAAAAAACAGTGAAAAATGACCTGAACTGTGGAAGCTGTGCCCAAAAAAAGGAAATTACTTTTCTAGATGTTCTCTATAACATAGCAATTTTGAAATTTTGGAGTACAGGTCCACTATGAATTAATGCTGTTTCTTAATGCTCATTGGTGACTGAGTAATGTGCAATAGTTTATTGGAAACAGTAATGTAAAGGGAAATACTGCTTTCCTTTTTAGTAATATAGTGTATAGCAAAGTTAAAGTGAACGTCTTTTTCTTCTATTACATACTCCACATACTCCAGCTAAAGAAAAAAAGAAAAACTACACTAATGCTAAAATGATTAGCCATTAAATGTACTTCACGGAGATCGACATCACCGGACTCCTCCCCCCTTCCCTTCGTTAGCTGACGCAGCCACTTGGGGAAGGGAGGAGGAGTCCGGTGACGTCGGTGTCCGTGACATCACCGGATCTCCGACGGAACTTCTGCAAGACCCGGAAGCCGGCGGAGAGGTGAGTACCGATCAAAACAATTTTAATCATTCAAAAAATTAACGATTAATTGAGGGATTAATCGTTAATTTCCGCAGCCCTAAATTATTTCCATTGTACAACCCCCATTCTGAAAAAGTTGGGACGCTGTGTAAAATCTACATAAAATCAGAATGCATTAATTTGCAAATATCATAAACCCATATTTTATTCACAATACAACATAGAAAACATATCAAATGTTTACCATTTTAAGAAAAAAATAAGGTAATTTTGAAATTGATGGCAGCAACACTTCTCAAAAAAGCATCCCCTCTTCTTTTAACAACACTCTGTAAATGTCTGAAAACTGAGGGGACCAGTTGCTGGAGTTTTGAGAGAGGAACGCTGTCCCATTTTTGCCTGATATAGGATTCTAACTGCTCAACAGTCCTGGGTCTTCTTTGTCATATTTTTCGTTTCAAGATGTGCCAAATATTTTTATTGGCGAAAGGTCTGGACTGCAGGCAGGCCAGTTAAGCACTCAGACTCTTCTACTATGAAGCCATGCTGTTGTCATAGATGCAGTATGCAGTTTAGCATTGTCTTGCTTAAATATAAAAGACCTTCTCTGAAAAAGATGTCGTCTGGATGGGAGAATATGCTGCTCAAAAACCTAGATATATCTTTCAGCATTGATGGTGCCTTTCTAGATGTGCAAGCTGCCCATTCCATACACACTAATGCACCATCATTGTGGAACACTGCAAGGAGAGGAAGGAGTGTTTTTTTTTTTTACAAAATATTTATTTATTAATTTTCAAGTTACTTCACACATATACATTAAAATCTTACAAACAATTCCTTATTACTCCACTTATAAAAAAACATTCTACATTCATACATACATACACAATAATAATAATAATTAATCCAACTCTATGATTATAGGACAATACACTTTCCTTACCCTTCACCTCCCTCCTCCCTTACCATCCCCTCCACAAGAATAAAAGTAATCAGAATTTAAGTTCTCAGTTCTTAGTAGATTATCTCTAGGGATATGTCTACTCCATCATCGATCTAGTGTATTCTCCATCTCTCCTCAAATCTTATATAGGTGTCATATATGTGAGGCCCCTGCTAGATGTAATCCGCCAGGCTGGCGCTACTTACCGCTGGGGCCATCCTTTCAGCATCCAAGTCCGTAGAGGTCCTGATTCTTTCCATCTCTCAACCCCGACGCAGCTGCCCGAACTTTTTGGATTCCTGGAAGTGGATCCGATCCTGGTTCCGGACTGGCTCGACTTACCCATTGTTGGTGGGGGCCCTCCGCCCCTAGCTAGCCTGCCACAGCGTCGGAGACGAACCCGATCTCGATCTTCCCGGAGGGACCCGAGGCCCTCTCGACCCGTACCTCCATCCTCCAACGAAGGCTGATGTGATGCTTGTTCCACCCTCTGTTTATCACTAACCGTGACGTTACCATACTGTGAAAGGCCCACTTGGGGAAACCCACCCTATGTCCTGTGCTCTTATATTGTTTCTTTGTGACCAATGTCTTACTGTGTATGCTTATTTTTCGATTTATCTCCTTTGTATATGGAAAATCTCAATAAAACTTGATTGTACTAAATCTTATATAGTTGTCATATAATTGGGCCGTAAGCTCCTCCAATCGCATAATATTATTCATTTCTGCTACCCACTCTACCATCTGGGGGACCTTTGTTGAATTCCAATACCTTGCTATTGCTGCCCTTGCCGCTGCCAAAATTGTACTTATTAAACCATTTCTCATAACTGTGGTTGGGGTATTATTTAATGATAACAGTGCGACCTCTGGTGTATCCAACATGTTTATACCTGTTAACTGTTGGACTATATCCAAAATCGATTTCCAATATATTTTTAACAACCGACATGACCACCATATGTGCAACATCATCCCATCTTCCTCTTTACATCTCCAACATATCTTAGAATTCTGAACACTTATCTTATGTAATATTGTTGGGCACCGATACCATCTAGTTAATATTTAAAAATTTCTTTCCTGTATCACCACTGATTTACTTGATTTAAAAGTTTGAAAGAAGACCTTATGCCAGTCCTCTTTTGATATTACATGCCCTAGTTCTTGTTCCCTGGCTTTGGTATAGTACGGAAGAGTTGGATAGATCTGTGTCAGTAACATATTATAAAATTTAGACACCCTATGTTTACTTTCTGCTTTCCTGAGATAGATCTCTTCAAATGGGGTCAGATCTCTTATTACTCTGTCTTGTGAGCAGAGGGCAATATAACAGTGTTTTAACCCCCTGGGTTGGTCCGCCGGACACAGGTCTACGAATGGACGTAAGCCAGCGTCCGAAACGGCTTCATACACAGGAGAGAATCTGGAAGTCCCCCATCTCAAAAACCTCCTGTTCTTTAAACCCAATGGAAAGTCTGGGTTTCCCAATATAGGTGTTAATGGACCCACATATGTAGATATACCATATTTCTTAACCACAAAGCATCCCAGATTTCTATCAACGAGGAGATTACTGGTGATTCAATCCAGGTTTTATGTCTTTTAGTTGGAGGCAACCAGGGTAAAGACGTCAGAGGTATTTCCACCTCCGCCTGTTCCACAGACACCCAAAGTTTTGGATTTACTAGAGAAAACCGATTTAGCAATCTGCTCAATATTACCGCCTTATCGGAATGGCACCGTAGCCACGCCCTCCGGCCGCAATTCAATCACCCGCACGGGATCGCAGGGCACATTGTGCCTGCGGTCTGGTGCGATAAGAATAGTGCTTGCAGCAGTTTGATCACATCGGACCGGACCGCAGACTCAGTGTGCCCTGCGATCCCATGCGGGCGAAAACATTGCGGCCGGAGGGCGTGGCGACGGTGCCATTTACTTCAATGGCCCGCCACACCCCCTCCTGCCCCACAAATAAGTGAGCCGGCCGGCTGTGGCTGCTTTTGAAAGAAACATTTTGTTTTGAGGCAACTGGAATATATTTTGCTTCTTAAAAGGTGAAACTAATATATGAGATAGACTCATTACATGCAAAGCAAGATAGTTCAAGCCGTGATTTGTCATAATTGTGATGATTATGGCTTACAGCTCATGAAAACCCCAAATCCACAATCTCAGAAAATTACAATATTGTGAAAAGGTGCAATATTCTAGGCTCAAAGTGTCCCACTCTAATCAGCTAATTAAGCCATAACACCTGCAAAGGGTTCCTGATCCTTTAAATGGTCTCTCAGTCTGGTTCAGTAGGAATCACAATCATGGGAAAGACTGCTGACCTGACAGTTGTGCAGAAAACCATAATTGACACCCTCCATAAGGAGGGAAAGCCTCAAAAGGTAATTGCAAAAGAAGTTGGATGTTCACAATTATGACAAATCACGGCTTGAACTATCTTGCTTTGCATGTAATGAGTCTATCTCATATATTAGTTTCACCTTTTAAGTTGCATTAGTGAAATAAATGAACTTTTGCACGATATTCTAATTATTCGAGTTTCACCTGTATTACCGCCTTATGGTATACCTCCATATGTGGTAATCCACCCCCTCCATTCATGTTTCTTTTAGTTAGTATATCATGCCTCAGTCGCACTCCTGTTTTATTCCATACATATCTAACTAGTAGGGACCGAAGTTTATTAAAAAAACAGTTGTGGTATCTTTGTTGGAACAGTCTGGAAAATATAAAGAAATCTTGGAAGAATGTCCATCTTAAATAGAGCCATCTTCCCCAACCAAGAATGATTTATCTTTTTCCATGTATTCAGCCTCAATTGTGTATCTTCTAGCAGAGGAGTATAATTTAATGAGTATAATTTCCCCAAATCCGCAGGTATATTCACCCCCAAATACTTCAATGCTTCCGTTGTCCACATAAATGGGAAACTAATACTTAGTATATCCTTCTCACCCAATGGGAGAGTAATATCCAAGCACTGCGATTTACCAGCATTAATAGTATAATTGCTTACTCGTCCAAACTTCTTGATCGCATCCAAGATTAGGGGAAATGCTATCCTTGGATTTGTAATATATAATAATACATCATCTGCAAAAATACTCATCTTATGTATCCTCTCCTTTATCCTGATCCCCCAGATATCTTTATTCTGATGTAGTGCAATAGCTATATGTACCATCGTTATAATATACAGTATAGGGGATAATGGGCAGCCCTGTCTTGTCCCATTGGTAATTTCTACGCGCTCTGATAGTACTCCATTCACCCGTATCCTTGCTGTTGGAATAGTATATAACGCCATGATTTTTTGAATTAGAAATGCCGGTATTCCTATTTGTTCTAACGATACTTGCATAAATTTCCAGTCCACCCTATCAAAGGCTTTCTCTGCGTCCAATGATAATAAACACAGAGGAAGCCCCCGTGACTGTGCCCATTGAATCAATGATATAGTTTTAATCGTGTTGTCCCTTGTTTCTCGACTGGGGACAAACCCCGCCTGCTCTGGGTGTATTATGGTCTGTAGGTAATGTGTAAAATTTTAGCGTATATTTTCATATCCACATTTATCAATGAAATAGGTCTATAGCTGACACACTGGGTAGGGTCTTTTTTTCCCTTATGTATCAATGTTATATAAGCTTCCTGACTCTGACGCGGGAACCCACAACTATCATTGATTGAATTGTACACACCATGCAGCAACATTACCAATTCTCCCCTAAACTGTCTATAAAAGACCCCAGTTATTCCATCTGGCCCTGGACTGTTCCCTAGAGGTGTTAATTGTATGGCTCTTGATATTTCTTCAGATGTGGAAGGAAGGAGTGTTTTTGACACTTCTAGCTTCTTTGAAAACTACAGAGTGTTTGGAGGGTATTGGACCCAGTTTAGGATCACATAATAACAAATGACAATTTTTCCTGAGGATGGCTTTAATGGTAATTGCTGCTGAAAGGGGTGATGAAATGCACTTTGTTTTTTTGTGGATTGTGTGTATTCTCACATTTGGATGTGGTGTTAAGCTTGGCGAAATGATCTTGGGCCTTGGTGATAAGTTCTTTTGGGTACCCTTTCTCTAAGAATTTGTCTTTTAGATTACTGCTTTGGGTCTGGTAATCCTCTTTTTTGGTGCAATTTTTGTTCATTCTACAAAATTGACCGTTTGGAACATTGCATTTCCACAGCAGATGGTAGCAACTTCTATAGTGGTGGTAGGAGTTGCCAGCAGTGGGTTTAAAATGTGTTTTGGTGATGATGGCTTTCCCGTCAAAGAACACCAGTTTTATGCTGTCCATGACATGGGTAAATTTTAATCCTGAGGTGTTGTTGTTGCAGTGTTCCACAAATTGTGTGATAGTGTCTGTTGGTCCATCGCATACTATGAGGATTTCATCTATGTATCGCCTGTAGTAGATGAGATGTTTGGCAAAAGGATTGTGCCAGATGTGGAAATGTTTCCAATGACCCATGGTCAAATTGGCGTATCTAGGGGCATATTTGGCATATTTGGCATATCTAGGGGCATATTGCTGTTCCTTGGATCTGTAGGTAGAATTTGTGAAGAAAGGAGAAGTAGTTGTGTTCTAAGGTGAAGTGTGTGGAATTAATTTGCGCATGTTTGTGGTTTAGCGCAGGTACCGGTAGTTGCGATAAGTGGTAGTGTAGTGCCCGTAGGCCTACCTGATGTGGAATGGAGGTGTAAAGTGAGCAGACATCTAGGGAAACCCAATGGTAAGTGGATTCCCAGGAGTATTGGTGTGTTACTTCAATCAGATGTCCGGAATCTCTGAGGTATGAGGATAGTGAGGTGACCATGGGTTGCAAGGCAAAATCCACATACCAGGAGGGACCACTGGTGAGGCTGTCAATACTTGAGATTATGGAACAGCCATGCGGGAGAGTATTATGTTTGTGAACTTTGGGTAAAAGAGCAGGATCCTGGGTTGGATAGGACAAAGAACGGATTTTTCTTTTTTGGTAATTACTCCCTCCTCACATGCTTGTTCGGTCAGAGTAGGTAACCTGGTAAAAGGTTTCAATATATGATCCTTTGGATTTATGTGGGTAGAAATTTGATGGAGAGTGGAATGGGGAATGAATGATGGTGGGATTGCGTAAATCTTCTAATGCTAAATATGGTGGAAGGAGGGGTCAGCTAAATCTTCCAGAATGTAAAGGATCTCTCTATCTAATTCATTGTCATGGGAACAAGGTGGAGTGGTAATCACAGAGGCAGGATCTTCGTTACCGTCTTTGGTCGCTTTTTTAAGGTGAGGTTGTGAATAAATGTATTTAGATCTTTGAAGAGGGTGAAGGAGTTGGACTTGATGTCAGGGGCGAAATTGAGGCATTTGTTAAGGAGCGATTCTTCATGTGGGGTCAAGGTGTCGTTTGAATGGTTGAATATTTTGACTGTCAACTTTTTTTGGTTTGTCTCTCTTTTTTTGTAGCAATGTGACTGTGTCCCTCCTCTCCTTCCCCTTTTGTTTTTTTCTTCTTTTTTATTTGGGGGGGGGGGGGGGGGGGTGTTTTTTAAATAAAGGCCTTTCT
>NW_017307275.1:587815-628874 GCF_000935625.1 Nanorana parkeri | reverse complement strand
GGGGGGGGGCAGGCCTTATCCTAAGAAATGGCCGTTTCAGTGAATTGTTGTGGGAGATGGGGGTCATGAGGTTATTGGGGGGTCTCTGGGAATATTGTGGTTTGTGATTTGGTTCTCTGTTGGGGGCCTAGGTAGAGGTGGGCCCTGTGTGTGGTGATCCTTACTTGAGGTTAAAAGGGGGTCTGTGGGAATATTTTGGTTTGTATAATGACTCTCCATAAGGGGCCCAAATAGGGGAGGGGTCTATGTGCTGTGATCCTTCCTTGGGGTTTTTATGTTGTTTATTTACTTCAAAAAGCATCGCCTTGCCTCAAGCACCTCCAAACTAAAAGGTTTTACACTGAGGTTGTTCCCCCCTCCCATGGTCTTACCGGTCCTCCTAACATTCCTTTTCTGCTGACACTCTGCCTACCTCCCTTCCCTGTCTTTCCAGAAGTGCACTCTGCTGTACTGCTCTATCCACTACCGCCCACTCCCCTTCTCCACGTGGGCGGTGGCAGTAACAAGAACCCAAAGCAAACACATCTCCACACATAACGACCGCAAACCACGGACGTTCTCCGCCACCTCTGATCCACCGATCCGCTCCCGGTGTCAGCCTCCATCCTCGTCCCCATCAGGCTGCTGCCATCACTCCTTCCCCTGTCTTTTCTACAACAACACGCACCTCTTTATTACCACCACACTGTCGCCTCCCCACGCTGGCAACAAAAAATACCATTTTAACCCCAGTCTTAAAAGCATTCAGAGATCCCGTCAACAACTCTGCATATACCTAAACACCAAAACAGCTCATCGATAACATCTTCCTGAAGGCAAACGGAACAGCTGCCCGATCACCATCATCTGCCATTAAAGCATCAATCGCGCCTGTTCAATAACTGGATGAAAAAGTCTGATCCAGCCCTGGACTTCTGACAACAGCCCACTTACAACATCCATTTGAGATCTATAAGAAGAATTGACGCCACTTTGAACACCAGCAGACCTCCGCTTTTGAAACTAGACAGATACTGCATCAAGTGTTCTATTTTTTACTTTGCACCACCCTGATGGCACTAAGTTCTCCTGAGTGATTTCTTCAAGAAGCTCTTATGAACCCTCCTACAAGTGAGTGTATTATTGTACATATCATTTGTCCCATTTACAACTGAGTTATTGCACTAGGTTGTGGCGCTCTGGTTTCTAACCTCTTGTCGATGATCTAAGATGATCTTTTTATACACAATCATGTTACTGACCTGTTGACAATCAACCTAATTAGTTGCAAAATGTTTTTCCAGCTCTTCCTTGCTAGTACCACTTTATTTGCCAGGTTTTCTTTTGCCCTGTCTCAACTTTTTTGAGAAGTGTTGCTGCCATCAATTTCAATTAAACATGGGTTTATGAGATTTGCAAATCATTGCATTCTATTTTTATATAGATTTTACAAAGAGTCCCTACTTTTGGGGAATTGGGGTTGTATAAAAATATAACAAAATGCACCAAAGATGGGTATAGAACATAAGTATATATTTTTTATTTTTACTTTTAAATAACTTAGAGGGTTTTTTACAAAGGAGCCAGAGGATTAGCCGAACGTTTGGCTACATCATTCAAGTATCTTTGGCTTTGGAAAACATTTAGCTGAACCAAAATGGCTGCTGTACATGCTATTCTCCCGGAGCAGGGAGAATGGTCCGCCAAAGCGGACCGAAGCACTGAAAGTTTGTTAAAATAAAGAATTAAAAAAACATGTAGTCCCTTGCCCAATTTATACCAGACCCTTAAGGTCTAGTAGGAATGTTAAGGGGACCTCCAAGGAGAAAAAAAAGCATGAGGTTCCCCCTTAAAAGTCAAACCAGACCCTTTAGGTCTGGTAGGAATGCGGTCCCCCGTAAAATCTCATACCGGACCCTTAATCCGAGAAGCAGCCTAGCAGAGCAGGAAAGAAGTTGGAAGAGCATGCAGCCCTCTGGAAAAGCACCTTTTCCCCATGTTGATGAGGACAAGGGCCTCTTTTCCATGACCCTGGCCGGTGGTTGTGGTGGTCTGTGGGCAGGGGTGCTTATGTGCCGCCCCCTTGTGAATGAGTAAAGGATAGTTGTTACCACTACTCATTCACTAACTAGTAAAGAAAATAGTAAATAAACACACAACATCGTGAAATAGTCCTTTATTTCAATAACAAAAAATTCGGTATTGATTAAATCCACTGGTCAATCACATAATCTATTGATGTAGATCAACATCAATCCCTATGAACAATGCCTGCCAACTCACTGCAAGATTGTTCACTTCCCATCAACTGCCCAATTATCATATGAAAATCCAATTGCATTCAATTTCCGAACGATAATCGCCAGGTGTATGGGCACCTCTATATTGTAAACTGCTGCGCAAACTGTTGGCACTATATAAATCCTGAATAAGAATAATAATAAAAATAATAACTGGATACAAGTGTATCAATATATTAGTGGTTGAATTTACCTCTGGCTGATGATTTAGATACACTTATATAGATATACTGTATATGTTAAAGTAGATGTAAATCAAACACATCTACTTTAGCAGTCTATGCTTGAGTTCTTTGATTTGCAGTGCTGTGATATATTGTTTTTATGTAATCTGCCTGTGTACATAATCTGTACACCCAAAAATCCTTTTAAGGGCCAAAATGTGTCTGCTTCAACTTAATGATAGCTAGCTCATCAATTTTCCACAACTGAGCTGTATTTTTCTACTAAATGGGATCTTTTTCCTTTTACATTTTTTTGATTTATACTTGAAAGAAGTAGTCTCACCTTGTATTATTTTTCACTGATCAGTCACCTAACTCCCCCAGTGTATATTGCTTTCTATCTCATGCTTCTGTGTGCAATACAAACTGAGTTACAGACTTTGACAGGTCACTCATCTTTATTCCTGACCACGCTCTGCAAAGGAGACAGACTCTTGATTGACAGCACTTATATCACTGTCCCTGCACTTTTCAGACACAAGCAAGGTTGTGGGAATGCAGAGGGAGGGGGCACACTTTCACAAGTACTAGAACTTAAAAGGGAGCCTTATTTTGTGTTGTGGCATGTGGCAACATGCAGAGACAGTGACATAAGAGCTGTCAATCAAGAGGTAATGCAGAGCATTGTTGGGGATGAAGAGGTCTGGAATGAAGAGGAGTGAACTGTCAAAGTCTGTAACTTTTTTCTAATGCACATAGAAGCATGGAATTTAAAGTAACATACACTGAGGGAGTTAGGTGACTGAGTTGTAAAAAATAATACAAGGTGAGACTTCTTATTTATGCTTGGGGTAATTAGAGAGCATCAGGCAGTTGTTGCTGACAGTCTGTTCACACATACTGCAACCCTTACGCGCATAGATAAAATAAAAGTTTTATCTATATTATAAAAATTTTATAAAAATAAAAGGCCATTTCAAGTTAGGCATATTATCCCTAATTAAACTGTTCACAAAATAGTAAGTTATTCAATACCTGCCTAAACACATATAAACCTTACACAATAGGCTGCATCAAAAAAAATTCTTTCATTTTATACAACAAAAAAGGTGATTCTGGTAGCGTGGAGAAAGGTAGGCCGAAGGGAGAAGGGTTGCAAATGTTGAACATTCTTCATGTAAATGACAGCTGGGTGGAGCCCAGTTATAATGACAGGTCAGCATCCCCAAATGACCTGGGGACACGGATCTGTCATTAAACAATAACACGACCGGCTCCACCCAGTTTTTTTTTTGCCCGGGACCTGCTAGAAGACTCTGGCAGGTGGCGGCCAATAGTAATCACCGCTAGCTCCACCCAATTGTTTATATTTTGCTGGCATCTGTCAGATTCGACATTATGCAGCGGAAATGGCAGCAAGTGAGTCGAACTCCCTCTGCACTTTGGCTCATTATTTTCTTCAATTACGGTGTATGATGTTATACAGTTCCTACAAACATTCTCCCTCACAATAGAGCATACAATAACGGAACTGCACCTGAATAACTGTATCCATAGTCATCCTGGCTGATAGGAGCCACTGACATATAGCCAGTTATAAATTGATCAAGCTCACCTCTGCAGTTGAGATCCAGAACATATTTGATAACTTGTTGCAGTGTTACAATTCATCTGCATGTCCAAGAAAAGCAAATTAAGAGTTCTGGAGATAGATGGAAAACTTGTAGTTTTTGAATACGGGGACATTCTGTGATAAGAATGGGGGTATTTGACATTGCAGAATTTAGGAGGCTTGGCATGATGAAAATTAGTTTCCTATGCACACACCACCTTCACCTTAAATCTAGCTAGGTCCCCCAAGGTTCTGGAGTGCTTCTCAGGGAAATGAAGGCCTCTCACATTAACAGATACAATTTGACTGAGGCTATGGCTGTGAACACGGTAGGTCAGGACAGTGCAGAGGTGTAGAAGGAGGGGAAAACTAAGAATATGGCTAAAACTAGTCTACCAGCCACCTGGCAACCCAAATAATAACAAAACGTCAGCAGGTGGTCTGACACTTATGTGGGGGAGGAGCTGACCACTACAGAGCAGCACAGGGTAGAGACCAACATCTAATGTGAAACAGCAGGATCCAAAGAGAGGGACATGAAAATGGGAAGAACCGGACCGCTAGTACAAAGGGCACTAGTAAGCAAGGAGTCAAAAGTAATAAACCCATAGCACAATGAAAAAATACCCAAAGGCCTGTACATTGCAAAACAAAACAATTCCTGTTGCAATGGATCTGCAGACAGAAAGGATATCCCCAAGTTTTGACCACCAGAGCATTGGATAGGTAGCAGGAAAGGTTTCAGGAGCCTCCTCATCTGGAGGGTACGAAGTAAGAGGTCCAGTAATACCTGAACTTCTGCCACATCAAACTGTAATGGTCCCTTCCTCCACGCTTGGCATATGATCTCCTCTTTGAGTGTGAAGAAGTGCACCCCACATAGGACATAACTCGGGCACTGATAACCCGCACTCCTAGGTAGGGATGAGCCGAGTGTTGGATTCGAACATGAGTTCGAATCAAACATCAGCAGTTCGAGTGCTCACCGAAAGCCGAACTTTATGGGATGTTCGTGTTTTGTTCGACTGCGGACATTCCATAATGCAAAATGCCCACTGAAGCTCTGATTTGTTAAAGTCTTGGACCTGGACCTGATGGAGAACTGCAGCAGAGGGCGGGTACAATGCTAGTTTACTATTGGCTATTGCAAATTGAAATAGCCAATAGGAATCTAGCAATGCATTCCAATGGGCAAAAAAACATGTTTTTCCTATTCTGACACGGCTTTGTGTCAGAATAAAAAAAAAAAGCAACAGCAGTGTTTCTCTCCTTGGCGGCCGGGAGCGGGAGACTCCTGGAGCGCAAGGGAGAGTTTGCTGTTTGGAGATCAGGGTCCCTGGTTAGCAGGTAACCAGGGACCCCTGATCTCTCAGCAAGTGGCCGGAGGCAGCCGTAAGATCACGGCTGGCTCCGCCCAGCTGTCAGAAGCAGGCTGTCGGCCGGCCAATGGCCGGCCACTCAGCTAAAAGTCCCCAGCTTCGGCTTAAAGTCCCCAGATGTCCCCATAAAGAGAACCTGTCACATAGGGGCTTGTTAGACCCTGTGTGATAGCAATACAATTAAGTGGAAAAAAAGTGATACAAAAAGTAAAAAAAATTAAAAATAAAACCAACGCCGCCACCCCCACCATCTGCATGTGAATGTAAACACGCATGTAGGTCATGCACGTGTATGTAAATGACGATTGCACCACACATGTTAGGTATTGCCGCGAGTGAGAGCAATAATTCTACGTCCATAATTTGGTGTTAACTATTAACTAATGATCGGTAAATGCTTTTAAAGTGTTACATAATTTTTCGCCATTGCATGGGCGCGCACATTTGTAATGCTTAACATGTTTGATATCGATTTACTCAATGTAGCCTCATCTTTTATATTTAAAAAAAATGGGTATTATATCCTGTTTCTGTGCACGTAAATTCATTTTAGTGTATATTATTCTAAAAATATTGGTTTGATAAACATGTATAAAAAATTGCAACTAGCATTTTTGTTATTCTACAAGACCTCTTCTTTCAGAAAATATATAATTGTCTGGGGGTATTGAGCTGTTTTCTTGCCAAAAATTCAGATTTTATCATGTGTACGCAAAAATTAAATTGCTTCGGACAGCAAGTATTTTTTTAAAATGATGCTTATGCTAAAGAATAAAAAGCAAAGTATCTCATTCCTGAATTAAATCTAACATCAAGAGGAATATGTTTTTAAAAGTACAGTTGCTCAGTATGCAAATTCAAAGATATTTCCGCAGAAAAATCTTCCAAATCTTCTAAGACTATTTACAGCTATATGTGTGACACATTTTGCAATTTTATCAGGCTTATTTAGTTTATTTCTGCTTTAGAGGGGTTTCAGTACAGGGTTGAAGAAAATGGCCAATCAGAGATCAGAGAAGACAAAAAGCACACTTGGGGCCGAGAGTGATCCTAATAATACAAAACAATAATAAGTAATACCTAATAATACAAAACAAGGAATAATATCTAATAATGATCTAACTACACCACAGTATTGTACCATAAGTGTGCAAATCTGCAAACAATGCAATACACAGGCCCAATATATAGCATGGCATTTGCAGAAAGATGCTGCAGCCTGCAAAAGCAATCTATCGGTGAAAAGATAAATGCATGTGACACAAATTAAGCAATATATTTCAGTTCTTAACAATTTTTTTATTGTAACTTCTAGTTATAAAATTGACATTTGTCTGTATCCTCCATATTGTTTATGTTTCACTTAATATTCACACTTTTTTTAGATTCACTTGTAAAAATTAAAGAAAGTTGTATGAACCTTAGGTAAAAACATTTATAAAAAGACCAGTAAAGGTACTAAACAATATAAAAAAAACCTAAGCAAATATCGTTAGTAATACAGTTATCCGGATATACAGATTTGATATGCCACTTATGTTGCGTAAAAAAAAATGAAAGAACAACATTTAAATATATGGCTGAATATTTGTCCAACACAAAGTAATTTATTTTCATTTAACTTATTCTTTCAGAAATATTATATCTTTTAAAATGTGGAGCATTTACTTTTGTTTAAAATGTGATCTTAAATTTACCTTCATATCAGTACAAAAAGATATGAATTATTTATATATACCAATTACCTATTATTATTTATGCAAAGCTTGTCTCATTATGCATGCATAAGGAGATTAAATCACTGTTAACCTACAATGCCTTAAGGGGTATTGTAAGAAAGGAAAAAGTTTGCTTATGACTATTACTAAAACACATAAACTAACAGAGAAATGTACACAATCAAATGAATCATACACATGAGCAATGAAGTTTTACTATGAAAACAAAATCCCCAAATGGTGCCACACTCATTTTGACTTTCAACTCTCAGCATATGGCAACATGGCCAAGTTTAATTATTTAAAACTCCATATTTATTTGTACAATGGAACATATATTATTAGTCCAACTTTGTATTCACATTTTGTACAGTGTTTAATTATATTTCTAAAATAATGTTTATGTATTCCAAATCTCCAAATCTCAAAAAATGTATTTAAAACGATTAAAATGCACTTACAATTAAAATAAGGCAATTGCACATGGATTGTGTCCACTGGAGCTCCTGTCTCTATGAGCTCCTGTCTCTATGCGAGCATTACAATCATAGAGACAGGAGCTCCAGTGGACACAATCCATGTGCAATTTCCTTATTTTAATTGTAAGTGCATTTTAATCGTTTTAAATAAATTTATTCTGACATACTACACTATGGGAAGCCTTTTTTTCTCTCTATGAGCACAAAAGAAGGTGGAAGATGGAGGAATAGTGTTACACGATTTTGGAAAGATAAGCCAGAGTTGGGAGGAATCTACCCCAATTTATTGTCGGATTAAAAACAATGGAGAGGATTTGGTTCTATATATATATATCAACAAAGCGCTAATTGTTCATCTGAAATATGGTGAGCAATAGGAGTCGGTGAGTGCGGCCAGATCTTATCTTTAGCACGGTGGAGATTGGAGAGCACTGATTCACTAATTGTTTATGCATTAAGTGCAAATCACTCATCCTCATAGTTCGAGCCGACGTGTGACAACGAAAGTGTCACACGTCGGCTCAATAGATCGAGAAGTGAGCGAACACATACCGTCGCTCGCCCACTTCTCGATCATCTTCCCAACTCCCTGCTCTAATTCTCTAGTGCTGACTGGAGGAATGGGTGGAGGAGGGGGTGGGTACAGCTGGCTATGCCTCTAGATAGATAGGCAGAGCCAGCTGTCACTCACGCAGCTGGGTGGATCTCAACAGTATTGTCGGTATTCGTCCCGGCTGCGGCGGTCTCAGTATACCGCGAGCTGTAACTTGCGATTTTCTGAGCTTTGGGTCACAGGAGGACGCTAGTATATGTCCTCCCATGACCCTTAAGAGAACAATGGGGAAAAACACTTACCCCATAGTTCTCTTTTAAGTGTCATAAAATGTCAATACCATATACTGTAAAATATTTCACAACTTTATCTTCTCCTACAATAAATAACTTCTTCACTGGCCTGCACTGATAGTAAAATAGTCTTTGCCCACATGAAAAAAAATGTGCTTGTTCTTGATGAATAAAAAGTAAATTAGGTTGTGGATCCTTTTAATCAGCATCTGAGTCATTGTAAAAATGAAGATATTTCCTGATGCAAGAGACATATTATTGTCAGTCCATGTAAAATGGATTGATGGTCTATTCTCACTGGACAGGTGTCTTCATATCAAACAGTTCATGACAACTTCTGGGTCAAGGTTTCAATAGATGTTTGTCATAAAGCTAACCCTTCACCCTACATATTGTTCTTTAACAGCATGAGGTACATTAGTCAGCCTGTATAGTGTAGATTATTCAGACACTTTAAACATGGCCCACATTTTTTTTGACAACTATTTTTTTTAAACTGCTCATATGTCACAGCTAGTTCCCACAGCATAAATTCATTATTTCTTTGAAATGTAAAAACTGACAAACTTGTATAAACTAAACTAGTGTTTTACCTTATTAAAAACGAAATTGATCACTCTAGATTGTAACAATTTGCTCACACAATATCAAGCTATATAAAATTATTTTAAAGCATAATTTAGTTTGTCTTTAACATGGACATCCTAATGATTTTAAAAGTGCTATTACATATAAACATTAATTTAGTCGGCAAGAATTGTATAGTTAAATATTCTTGTAACATGATTATATATATATATATATATATATATATGTATGTGTGTGTGTGTGTGTGTGTGTGTGTGTGTGTGTGTGTGTGTGTGCTTTTACTTAGGGAAACATTTTTTTTATTCACTTAAGTAACCATACTTATCTTTTTTGTCACTGATTGTAATGTGGTCACACAGCCCTATTTACAAGTGTTCAATATTATATTATTATATTATTTGTCTAGAAAGTATACAAAAGCATAACTACTACAATAAATATATAGTCCATAACTTTTACAAATAAATTGCAGCAACAATGTATATGTACACTTCAGACAAATTAAATGTCTGGGTCTGGAACATTAGGCAGGTCGTGAAATTAACAAAAGTGTTTAGAGGGTTGATTTACTAAAGGCAAATAGGCAGTTCACTTTGAAGGGGATTTTTCACTCCCTTAGCTTAGTGAATCTATTATCTCAGTGACTTCTATTATCCAGTCATATGCAGGAAAAAAAATACAATCTTCTTTTATTTTCCTTGCACACGACTAGGTACTCTTTTTAATGAGGTTGACTAACTGAAGGCAAAAAAGCTGCTCACTGTGCAGGTGAATAGTAACATTGCAAGTGAATTGTCCTTTATTTTACTGAATTAAATGGAGCATATTGCACAATGTGATTGTATGTGTGCATATACAGTATCAATGCATGTACTGGCCTACTTAGACTGTTTAAAAGATAAGTTTCAAATTGAACATCTCCCACAGGTTTAAGAATCTACACTTCACACAGGATTCAGTCTGGTAACTGCTTGTTGCTAGTAAGGCAAATCATTTTTTACACAACTTATGTGAACACACTGCTCATTCATGTGTGTGTCATCATACAATGCGAACTACCAGTTCAGACAATCAAAAGTTCACATTACAATTCCACTTGTCAAAGATTGCCAAGATTCACCTACTGTCCAGTCATGGGCAAACTGTTTCAATCCTTCACTACTAACAATGTCTGCACAAATGGTATGCATGCTTTCCCAGCTGCCCTGCACTTTACAGACAAACAGCCCAACCCCAAAGGGAGTGTGGAGTCACAGTAATGCATGCTGTAATGCTGGGTCATGGGGCATTGACTTCATGACATAGGATGGATCATTGTGTCAGATGCCTGACTGTTGACAGTGCTGGCTGGGCTGCTGGGTGATATAATCTGGCTGAGATTTGTTACTATAAAAAATAATACTGAACAAAGAAAAAAATAAAATAAAGAACATTTATTTTGGATTGGAAAATTGGTTGAGGGACCCCACATCATTTAAATATTGATTCAAGTTAATCAGTTTAATTTAAATTGTTCAGCTTTAAAAATATAAAGACATGCAAACAACAACTCATGTGCAACCTATTCTGTCTAGATGGCACATTGATTGTTGCAGGGAGGTATGCTTTTCTTTTTTTGTTTGTCAAGCCCTATTATTAATTTTCTATCCTATACAAATATGCAGGCTTGCTGATTACATATGCTTATAGCAAGCATCCAGGATGTTGAATTGTAACCTGCAAGGCTTATTTGACACAAGCAATCTTGTCTCACCATCAACAGGAACAGTAGAGACAACTAACCGTCTCTTATGGCAGTAGGAAAGGGTTAAAACCCTTTTTTCCATCAGGTACCCATTAGGAAAAACTACTTTTACTTCCTATTCCTTAGACAAAACAGGGAGTAGGAGTAGAAGAGAATCTCTCTTAGTATTTGGAGGTGCACCCTAGGAAACAGGAGGCATGATAACAACATAATTTGGATGTTCAACATGCAGAACAAACTAGGACCTTACCATAAACATCAGTTTATGATCATGATAGAATGAATATTCAGACTAGTTTGCTCACATCTGAAGGCACACAACCCCATCTTACAGTTGCATTTTATCGCCACGTTTATTTTGCTTACAAATCACCTTATCTTTTATTTCTCATTTCAATTGTCTTATTAAAAATGAAAAAAAATATAGTCATTACATAGAATCTGTTAAAAATTCAGATTTACACACAGCAGTCAACGTATAAAGGAAAATATAAGCTGCCATAGTCATACATGAATGAAAATTGTATTACAAAATAATTATTTTTCTTATTTATAATTCTGTAAAACCTAAAATGACAAGAAAATATGTACAGGCATTTAGACTGTATTAGGTAATTTATACAATATAATTTTATACATAAAATATTTATTTTATAAAATGAGAGCCCAACTAAATGGATATATACTCACACCACACACAGGCAACAAAACATGCACTGTTACATCCTGCTGTTGTCCTACATGTAGATGATGAGAGAACAAGGAAGAGGGGAAAAATTACTGTAAGAAACTGTTAAAGAGCACAAACAGAATCCCCTGTGTAATCATTCACATGTACAGTGATATTCATTCTGCAAATCTTAAATTAATTTAAAAAGGATTATTAGAATGCAACATTTGAATATATCCCTTTGAGGGTTAATGTCCACCTTGTTTGTCACTGTTTCCAGCCTAATCCTATCTAATGAGGTTTTATGCTAACATGGTTAAGCACTTGCTGATATAAGCAAAGCTTATATATAACATGCCACTTAAATGTAGCTGCCTTTGGCTATCTTACAAAATAGTACTCCTTTGTATTTTTGAATATATGACTATTGCAGCTATATGGATTTTTATTCACTGGGACTGATGTACAAACACTGTTTCTACCAATTATAGGAACAAATCAAATTATTATTTTACTATCCATCTTGCATTAGAAACTTAAAAGTTGAAATGTTTGGGTTATGTTCAAAATTTTCTTTTTTTTGTCTGTTAGTTTGTACATGCAAGCTCTGATTTTGTAAAAGCTGGCAATAGGGGGGCGTGTCCGCCTGCTGCTCGAAATGGCTGCACTGTAGAGATATTCAGCATTTACCGGCCTCCTCAGCGACAATCTTCAACGACACAACGAGCGCTCTTTGCTGTTTTTCACAGACATATGCTCCTCTCATCCTGCTCCACGACCATGGGTATGACCAAAAGGGGAAAGGGGCTCCAGAAGCCCCAAAAGCTAACTGACTTCTACCCGGCCCGACCACCGGAAAACAAACAAGATGGCGTCAGTGCAAATTAGAGATGTCCAGTTCATGAACGAATCGTTCTTTTGAATCGATTCTATTCACTGAACTGGTGGAGTCGATTCAGCTGAGTGAGCTGATCCGTTTGAAGCAGCTCAGTGTGACGTATAGCAGAGACTCTAGCTAGCTAGCTTGTAAAATGACCATAGAGTGAAAGCCAGGCTTCTGCCAGATCCTCCCCTCCCACCCCTGCAACCAATCACATATTAATCATATGAGTCGGCTGAGTCTAAGGGGGTGATTTACTAACCTAAACACACACGCACCAGGTGCGTGTGCATTTTTACACAGCAAAACGTATTTATCAACCAAACACGAGCAACGTGTCACATTTTCACACTGTTATGGCGCGTTTTTATGTATTTACGTACGTGCGCGTCATGTAGCATGCGCCATAGGCTACATGCCGCTCTTTATCAAACTAGTATTTTTAGGATAAAATACACTAAAATGAAATTTAGTGCACAGAATCAGAATATAATGGCTAATTTTTGGTACAATATAAAAGACGGGGTCATGCCGGGCAAATAGATACCAAACATGTCAAGCATCCATAAAACCGCCACAAACTACAATAACCAAAAATTTCCATAAGTGACGATTTAAATGCTTTTACGGCTCATCAGTTTAGTGCTATCAGTGATTGATGGGCCGAGAATTATTGCTCTCACTCCGACGCTCGCGACGATGCATAACATGTGTGGCGTAATTTTTGTTTTTGCATGTAGGCGCATCTGACCCAGGTTTGTGTTGTATGTGCGTGCACGTGAGGGGAAACTTACAAAACATATTTTTTTGCATTTGACATTTTTTTTATGTTACTTTAATTTTTACCTTTTTTTTACACTCAGCTTTATTGCTATCACATAGCGGGCTAAAAAGCCCCTTATGTAATAGCACATATGTGACAGGTCCTCTTCATGGAGACGTCAGGGGTTTTTCATACCCCTAATGTCACCTTTTGGCTCTAAGGGGTTGTCCACACCACTTGCAGTGCGTTCCAGCCCGATTCCGGCCCGAACGCACTGCATCACATTGCGGCCTGCGCAATTTTTGCCGGGTGTCCGGGCCAGGCCCTTAAGCCTGGCCGGGCCCCTTACATCAATATCGGCCATACCCCCCTGACGGCGGCCTTGACCAGCATACTCCTGCATCTGCTATAGAAATATCCTTCCACCTCACAACCTGCTTCCTCTGCAGATATGAAATATATGCTCCTTTCATTGCATTCCTCCCTACAACAAGACATGTTTGACAAACTGGGGTTGATTTACTACAGGTAAATAGGCTATGAGCTGTGCAGGGGAAGTTTCCCCTTAGTTATGTATAATATAATAATGTAACACTCTACTGACTTCCATCATCCAAAGAAAATAATTTTTTTTATTATTATTATTATTTTCCTTACACATGATTGGGCATTCCTTGCAAAGTGAAATTTAACCACATTCACCAAGCTAAGGGAAAACCTCCCTTGCAAAGTGAACAGCCTAATGCTTTTAGTAAATCAACCCCACTGTCTCTATCTATGCAGCATCTGACAACATGTGTCTCACATGCTGAGAATAGGCTGATGGATTTCTCTCAGGGATACAACTCGATGGTAGATCACTTTGATCCACATGCCTCTGATATTCAATGGCTGAAATTGAAGGGCGCCGATTTGGAAGATCGCACGAGATGCAACGATATAAAATTTAGAGGTATTCCTGAGACCGTCACATCTCACCGACTTCTACAGTATGTTGCTCAGCTACTTAAGGAACTACTCCCAGATGCATTGGATAATTATCTCATTATTGACCTGTACACAGGATCATTAAACCCTCCTTTTTACCTGACGTGGTTCCCAGAGATGTCCTGGCTCGGGTTCACTTTTACTACACCAAAGAAAGAGCAATTCCTGCTGCTAAATCTCAGCCTAAATTGCCACCTCAGTTCAGCGGCGTGTCTCTCTATGCTGATTTATCTCAACTGACTATTGCTAATCATCGAAAGCTGTCACCCATTTCTGCGGCTTTACGCCAACATCGTTTCCCCTATAAATGGGGATTCCCCACCAAACTGATCATCTCTTGCAAGGGGAAAACTTACCTATTGCCTCCATTGAATGTAGCATCAAGATCCTGTATAATTGGACAAACCAATTTCAGCACCCACTGAGAGGGAAACTACAAGCCCCAGAAGAATCCGATCAGAATGGACCTGAGAAGGTTCTTTACATCGGCGCTAGGAAGACACTTGGTTCCCTCTGCAGATTATTTTCGGCCGGTATTTCCTCCTATATCACACTACTGTTGATAACAGGTTCTATTTTTCAGCATTAGGCTATAACACCTGCCTTTCTTTCCCCCCAACATCAGCAGCTCCAGTTGCCCATTATTATTGGAATTATTATTTTTTTTCTTCTTAAGCTGTTTTATAGTTAATGTTTTTGTTCTGTTTTATTATGCATTAGTCGTATTCAAGTCATAACAGATGATTGACACTCATACGTCCTCTATACTTCTCCTATTAGTTGGTGCTTGTAAATCTCTACACGTTATGGTATATTGCCCTCTATGGGAATTAAGTGATTGCAACTTCTACATCTGCCCTCCTGATGTCCCATGACTATTAAGTTGACTTCCATTAATGCAAAATATCTAAATAGTCCCTTTTAACGTCACAGCCTCCTTCAAAACGCACATAGATTGCGTAGCGATATCTTCCAAGTACAAGAAAATAATTTTGCAAGAAACAAAATTCCTCATTTCACTTTCAAAGTCTTTCCCTTACCTATTCCTCTCATGTACCGACAGAAAAAAAGCAGGTGTAATGATTGCTGTTCGATCCTCTTTGATCCTTCGATCATGTGATTGTATTATTGATGCAGATGGTCAATATGTTATCCTAACTTGTGAGATTAATACAAATATGTATTCCCCAAATGTTGGACAGGTGAAATTTTGAAAAATAATCCTTACTCTAATTTATAAACATAAAGTGAGAACACTCTTGATTGGAGGTGACTTTAATGCTATTCATGATAAATCCTTAAACTCCTCCTCGCGAGGTGTTTTTTTACATGTCATCACACCGCCAAATGTCGAGCAGGCCATGTCTGAAAGGAAAATCTCCTGCTCGACATTCGGCGGGGGTTTACATGGAAATGAACGTCACTACACATTCTTTCCTCATGTACATTACTCCTACTCTCGCCTAGATAATTTTTTTACATAAAGTGGCCTCCTCTGATAACCTGGTCAGACCATGCACCAATATCCATTAATGTCGCAGATAACAGACTGCATTCTTCTTCCAGATTGTGGCTTCTCAACACAGTTCTTTTGGCACATCCAGAATTAGCTAATCAGCTATCTGAAGCCCACAAATTATATTTTGAAATTAACGATTCCTCAGACACTGATCGATATACTTTATGGAACGCATATAAAGCCTATGTCAGAGGCCAATGCATTAAATTGGGAGCCCATGTCAAAAAATGCATTTGCAACATGTGTTGGACCTCAAACACTCTATTAAAGGTTTAGAGGAAAAAAATAAACTCTCCCCTTCCCATGCTATAGCATCCAAACTCCTGGAGGAACTAAACAAACTACATATCCTCTTACTAACTGACCATGCATGTACCCTTAAAAAAACTAAAAGCTGCCTCTTATGCTCTCAATAATAGGGGAAACTCTCAAAATGTAATTAACCTTCCTTTCCTTATGAACCCTTCGACGGGTTCCAAGGAATTTAATCCTGCCAAAACGACCGACCATATTCAATCCTATTATAAATATCTACATAAGCTACATTTAGACCCAAAGGTGATGCAACATCAAACCTATACTTTAAATAACTTTCTAAAATCCCTAGCACTCCCTCAATCTTTGTCTCAATTGGCTCACCTTTCATGCCTCTTTACCTCCTTGGAAATAGATTCTGTTACCTTTTCATAAATCCCCTGGTGCAGATAGTTTTCTAAATGAATATTATAAAACCTTTTAAAAAAAAAACCCTCACTCCTTATCTCCCCGAAGTGCTTATGACTAAGGGACAATTTCCTACAAAAATGCTGCAAAGCATAATAATTACCATACCTAAACTGCATAAGAATCCTACTCATCTCGGCAACCACAGACCCATCTCATTACTGAACTCTAACATCAAAATCTACGCTAAGGCTATTTTTTTAATGAATGTTAAAAATGATTCCCTCTCTAATACACCCAGACCAAGTGGGATTTGCTGTCGGCAGGGAAGTGCCTGATGGCACCAGATGATTGCCTAATATCCTTAGATATATCGAACTATATAAAACACCCTCCCTTGTTTTATCATTAGATGCAGAAAAAGCATTTGATAGGATCCACTGGTGATACCTCAAAGCAGTACTTCAAACATGTGGTTTTGTAGGCCCTATCCTAAAAGCTATTCTTTCCCTTTACTCTTCCCCTAGTGCTTGAATCCTTACATCAGGTCCCCTATCTGCTCCATTCTCTCTCACTAATGGTACCTGCAAAGACTGCCCCCTATCACCTATTGTATTTGTTCTGTTTATGGAACCTTTACCACCTTGGTGCTCAACTGGTGGGTCATGAACCAAAAGTGGGTCGCAACCCCGTGTTTAGTGGGTCGTCGCATGCCTTCCACTTTTCTAGGTGAGAGGCTTAAGGTGGGGTGGGCTGGAGCTATGGCCATGAGGGAGTTCCATCCATACATGCATTGCTTGCAGCTTCCTTGCATGTCCTGTAAAGGTGCCTGGACCAGAGTGACATCACGTGTTCTGGCTCCGGGCACCTCTACAGAGCATGCAAGGGGGTTGTACAGGTAATAAACATATGGATGGAGTTCTGTCACAGCACAGCAGCCCACACTAGACTCCAGGCTGAGAATCCACTGCAGTTCTCGTAAGGTAAAGAGACTGGGTGAATCTAAAAAAAAAAAAAAAATTACATTTTTGTTGGGAGTGTTTATGAATGTGTGAGATTGTGTAGTACAGTGCGTTAATCGAATAGTCCTGTGCGGTTAACGCACTGTACCATGCAATCGCACCTACTAAGGTGTGGGAGGTGCGTTGCATTGTCATTCATTTGAATGGCACCCCAAAACGCACCTGTCACCCACAGTTCGATCCCCCACACAGGAACGCTCTATACCACAATGCCATGCATTCCATTGCAGTGCAACTTGGGTCATGACTTAATGACCAAGGACAAATGTGGGTCCTGAGGTTACACTGGTGGTGAATGATCCGATTATACCCCAATGTCACAGGAATAACCATTGGTGAGATAACCCACAAAACACGTCTCTTTGCAGACGATGTGATCCTCATCCTCACTAATCCCCACTCCAACAAGCTCCAACACTTGTATCTCTCTACCTCAGGGCAGATACTGTAGCAGATTTCAAAATGTTCATATTACCTAAGATCCTTTACATCTTCAGGACAGTATCTATAATTCCTCCCGCGTCCTTCTTTAAGTCCATTCATCAGCAGATCCTTTGCATTATCTGGCGAGGGACAACCCCTAGATGTGCAGCAACCACCTTTTCTAAGAGCAAAAAGGCGGGTGGTCTGGCTTTTCCAAACTTGAGATGTTATCATCGAGCGGCCCTTATAGACCAAATTCAATATTGGCATAAGCCATCCACTGATAAATTGTGGGTGCAAATGGAAATTGCCCTATTGAATACAAAATATCCATACCTATTACTTTCTTACAAATTTTCTACGACTAAAGGGTACCTCCATACCCATCCCTTATTGCTTCCCTAGTGGTTTGGAAGTCTCTTCCTCTAACCTCCTTATCTTCCAAATCTCTTCAAAACATTAGCCCATCCATTACAGTGATATACCATCTCCTTCCCCACATAACACTAACATCATGGTTTGAACTGGGTATTCGTTATATAAAAGATTTATATACCAATTACTCCCTTAAATCTCTGGAACAGTTATCGGCCCCAAACCATCTCCCTACGACTGAAAATGATACCGCTACTACCAATTGACTCATCTCCTTAGCAAATATCCCTTTCCAACAAATGTATCTATAGCTTATAGGCTTTATCAATTCCTTTTTACATCGTCATCTTCCAAAAAAGGATAGCCACTCTTTACTCCTAACTAGGTAACACTGACCACTTTTCCAAATCATCCCAGATGCTTAAATGGGAACATGATCTTGGCATTACCATCTCCGATTCCCAATGGATGAAGGCGTTCCAAGTCTCTTATCGCACATCCTTATGCGTTACTCACTGGAAGACTTTCTATAAAATAGTCAATAGATGATACCATACTCCTTATGAGTTATCTAAGTTTTTGAATCAGAATTCACCACAATGTTGGAGGTTATGTGGGGAAATAGTATCTCTATCTCATGTATTTTCTTATTGCAAAACACTCTTCTCCTTTCGGAACCATATTTACCATCTTATCTCACAATTTATAATCATCCCAATAGATCCCTCACATCTTTCACATCAGACATCTTTGCCCTAAGGCTTGACAAAGAGGCTGTGCCTCGAAACGCGTAGCCGTCACGATACAGCGAGCCCGTCTGTGCACAGCTTCCACCCACTCAGACGTCTTGTCGACACTCTGCCCACCTATCTGACTCCACTATACACGCACCGAACACAGCCGCTTGCGGTCCCATTTCCACAACCGCCGCGGTCCTCTCCCCCATAGCCGCCGTGGCCCGGCCTGGCCAGCCGTGCACGCGTGCCGCTAGGATCTTTCACAGTGCCCCCTCATCCATCCACTGCTGCAGCATTCTGCTTTGGACTCCCTCTAGATACCGGTCACTGTTCCACCATCCTTGACACATTTGCATTCTTCCAACCGTAAGTTACACACATTTGTTCTTTCTCTTATGAATAGATGCCATTCAATATAAGTTCTCTCTAGGTAGTAGCGCTCTCTCTTTTGTTTTTTTCTGTTTATATGTCGAATTTGCAGGGTCCTCTCCCTGTCAGTGAGAGCCTGCACACCATAATTTACAGCCCGTGATTTTTCCAGTGACCAAGTATCAGTCGTGCGCTTATGTTTTTGTTTTTCTCCAATAGATCCCTCTATCACTTTAACTGGCTAAAGGAACGTGTCCAGAGAGTATTGATAAATGGTTCTTTCTCAGATTGGTCTATGGTTGAGAGTGGCGTGCCCCAGGGTTCTGTGCTAGGCCCCACACTGTTTAATATGTTTATTAATGATAGCGGGGAAGGTATTAATAGCCATGTTTCTGTGTTTGCTGGTAATACTAAAATTGGGAGGGTAATAGACACTATAACATTGCAGGAGGACCTGGATAAAATAGGGGAGTGAGGTTTAATGTCGAAAAATGTAAAGTAATGCATTTTGGGGTTAAAAACAGGCAAGAAGAACACACATTATTAGGTACTCCACTAGGGAAGTCAGAAATGGACTGACTTGAACAATATCATGCAATGCCAGGCTGCAGCAAACAAAGCAAGCAGAGTACTGTCTTGTATTAAAAAGGGAATGTACTGTAGAGACAAAGCAATCATTTTGTCACTTTATAGATCACTGGTTCGACCTCATCTGGAGTATGCGGTCCAGTTTTGGTCACCAATCCACAGAAAAGATGTCCTTGAGCTGGAGAAAGTCCAAAGAAGGGCAACTAAACTAATTAAGGGGCTAGAGGACCTAAGCTATGAGACAAGGTTACTAAATGTAAACTTGTTCAGGCTGGAAGTGAGGAGATTAAGAGGGGACATGATTTTGACGTACAAAATGTTTAGTGGTGATGGCAACATCAGCAATAAACCTTTTACAGTACACTCCATAACAAAAACTAGAGGCCGCCACCTAAAAATGGTGGAGAAAAGATTTAACCACAAGGGGCGTAGGGGCTTTTTTCAGTTAGAACGGTTAAAGTCTGTAACTCGCTGCCACAAGAAGTGGTATCAGCTGAGAGTATTGAATGATTAAAAAATAATTTAGATATCTTTCTCAGAGACCGTAACATACAGGGGTTCAGGTACAATTAAAAACAAGGTCACACAGGGACTCGTGCACACATATAGACATGCACAATCACACACAGACACACAAAGGTTGAACTTGATGGACCTGTGTCTTTATTCAACCTCAAATACTATGTAACTATGTAACTTTAGCTCTTTTACACATTGACCTAGATATAATTCCTTCCTCATCCAGGACCATTATCACTCATATGCTATATGCAGCTACCATATCCATTGCTAAGAAATGGCGAACTCCTTCACCCCCTAATATCTCAGAAGTTATTCACTTAACGAACCTTCAATGTTCCTATAAAAGAATATTCGCTTATAAAAGCCATAAATACCAAACCTTTTATAAGCACTGGGAAATCTGGCTTCAAAAGACATATTGCTTGTTGTGGCACACTTTTGATCTTCTGTTGTTAAGGCTTCTGTTTTTCTTTTCTTCTTCCTCCAACTCATACTTCCTTGACCCATCTTTTACAACTTCAAGATATCCTGCCTCTCTACTTCCTATATCTATTCTTTTTGCTTCCTTACAGAGGCTCTTGTACAATAACATCTCAGCTATAACTGAGATGTATTCATTTGATATCTGTTTTGTATTATTACTTGAATTGCAGTTCCTTGTATTCATAATCCTTTCATTCTTCTTTCTGTATGTAATACATTACATACATGTAATACTGTATGTAATACATTTAATAAATGATTGAATTAAAAAAGCTGGTAAAAGAAGCATTAGTTAAGCTGCAATTATTGAATAACATATTTAATTTTCCCCTTCAAATGCTTCAAGTTAGACTCAAATACTGACAGATATGATTTGCCTAGAGCTCAGCAAATGCCAATTCTACCAATACAAACTTTTAAATGAGTCACACTAAAGTCAATAGAAGAATAGAATAGAATAATGGAATAGAAGGATAGTAAATTATGACCCTTTGTAAGGCTAATAGGCAAGCTGTTGTGCCAAAAAATCACGGGAAGCAGGGTATAGCCATGGAAGACCTGTGTCTATGCAAAGACCTGTGTCCTTCCTGTACAGCATAAAACACTACTAAGCTTGCTTTAACTACCAAAAATAGCACCTGCAACAGACCAAAAAGTAAAGTAGGAAGCCACAGGAAGGTGTCTGTCTTCCTAAAAAAATTAGGGCTAAAGCCCTCAGGTGCATGTCAAAAAAAAATGTCCAGTGACATTACAATTTGATGGTAGGGTTTTTGAGTTCCCTACATTTTGAAGAACCTCACTACATTGTTTGGAAAGTTAAAAAAGGGTTAAAAAAGTTTCCCTACAGAACATCATTCCAGGTACACATGCATAGACTGGAGCTAGATAGCGCTCACATGTCACAGGTTTCCACACATTATGAAGGCTTAGCCAGGATGTTATTGTTAAGCCATTCTTTTATGGAGTCAAGGACTTAGTCATGCAAAAGGCCAGAGAGAAAGCTGACCTGTGTATCCTGAAGCATCAAGTGTAGTTATTTGTAGACATCTCCCTCTTCACCATTCAAAAATGGAGGGCTTTGCTCTGCTGCAAGCACTTAATCGTAATGATAGAAAATACATCTAATTTTTCATCTAATTTTTTAATTCAAGAACAAACTATATTCTTTTACCAGCTTAACTGAAGGTGAATAGCTGCTACTCAAGTTCAATTATCTCTAAGGAGCCTGAACTGAAGAATGCTGATTCAACAAATTCTGATCAGAGTCTACACTTGCCTTTTTGTCCTTTGACTCCTACTTGACATCAGTCGAGACAGAATTTAGCTACCAATGCATCTCCAACATATGGTTGTTAGACTTTATTTTACTTATCTTTTGTCCCTCATTGTTCAAGCTGACTAAAGGTTTTGGTGATAAGTTCCTGTTACCACATGCAACATACTCTATTATTGTTCTCTTTGACTTTAAACCAGCTTTCTCTTCTATGATTCCAAATATGGACTAATCCACATATTTTTTTTGATTTTGAACCGCTGTGGTACATGGTTCTGGTTTTTCTACCTACCCTTTTATATTGACTTTGTTTGCTTTCTAGCTACTGGCTTTAGTTGTTTGGGAGGAGATATGAATGCTGATAATTGCAGAAACGTCACCAGCACACCAAATCCTTATAGGATCAAAGTTCGTAGATTTTATTGCAAACTCATGTCAGTTACACAAGCGCTTTCGGGGCCACACAGGGTCCCTTCATCAGGCATAGCAATGACGTCATTGCTATGCCTGATGAAGGGACCCTGTGTGGCCCCGAAAGCGCTTGTGTAACTGACATGAGTTTGCAATAAAATCTACGAACTTTGATCCTATAAGGATTTGGTGTGCTGGTGACGTTTCTGCAATTATCTGTATTTGGCGGCGCCATCCGCAGTCATTCCGAGCACCCCTCCCCGATCACGGGGTCATACCGGTAAGGAGTGCAACTAGCCTTTTCTTTTTTTCTGAGATATGAATGCTGTCTCAATATTGTGTACTTACATTGTAGTTGCTGTGCTCTGAACTATAAAGAAAACTAAATATTTTAATCAGGAGGGTTGTTTTCTATTATTAAAAGGCCCATATTGAAGACCTGTTCACTAAATTCAATTCTCAGAGAGATAAAATAGGTACAAATAGGTGCCCTACTAGCATCTAGATTATCTCCCAAGTATCATTGTGTCACAATTATTAAAATCTGTTTTGCGACAATGGTGTCTGTTCTCACAACCCAAAATAATTCTACAAGAATTTCATAATTTCTTTACAGGCTTGTATAGTCAATCTAGTGAGCCTTGTACTTCAGATATTTAAAGTTTTCTCCAGGGACTCTCAATCTCTAAACTAACACCAGCACATAAAATGCCCTTGAGGAACCTTATCCCTGGAGGAAATAAAACTAGCAATTAGGCAAATAAAAAATTCTTCACCTCCTGGCCCTGACAGTTTCCCTGCTGTTTACTATAAAAAGTTCAAAGAAACCCTGCTACCCCACTTAGATAAATTATTTAACACTCTCAGGAAAATAGATCTGTTAGTATTATTTCTAAGCCTAATAATGAGGCAGCCGTGTGAGGTAGCAAATTATTGACCTATATTGCAGATCAATAATGACCTGAAGTTGTTGACAAAAATATTAGCAAACAGGCTGAATAGTTTCCTGAGCTCCTATATTCATAAAGATCAAGTGGGATTTATAATGGGTAGACAGGGCCCAAACAAAATTAGAAGGGCAGTGGATATTGTGATGCTGTTGCGATATAATTGGGATAGGGGATCATCTCTGGCATGTTAATCTCAGTTGATCTGCAAAAAGCATTTAATTCAGTTTCATGGGGCTATCTATTTACATAACCAGAAGCATGGGGTTTTGGTCCTAACTTTCTCTGCATGCTTAGTTATCCTTATTATTGACCTCAAGCATTGGTGTATATGCAAGGCTACCTCTCAGATCCCATTCAAATCCATCAGGAAATATGACAAGGTTGTGCCCTATACCCTTTTATTTTTTTCATAGAGCCCCTCACAATGGTAATTAGAGAAAGGGAGTTGGCTGCAAAGAGAGGGAACATAACTGTGCACTATTTGCAGGGGATTTGTTATTGTTTCTAATCTCACCACTTACCACAGTCCAAATTTGGATGATTTTACTCACATTTCAGGCCTATGGGATAATTCTTCTAAGTCAGTAGCCCTAAATGTTAATATTCGACAGGAGTTGTGTGTCAGGGTTCCACCCTGACTTTACTGGTTTGCAGCATTCTGGCTTGGCTGCCATTTTACTCACCTGTGTTTCCTTCTTTGCCTGAGCAGACTCTGGAATGTTGCTCACTACTCCCTGGCTCCCTCTTATGGCCAGACAGGAGAGCATCATCTGAGAGAGTCAGATGGGAGTTTCCTGCCTCTGAGTGATGATGTCACCCCTCTCACTATATATAAACCACTCAGTCCAGTCTGACCTTGCCCTTGTTTGGTCTTCCTGCTAGTGCATTCCTGCTGCTCTGAGTATCCTGATTCTGTGTATGACCCGATCCTGGCTGACATTCTCCTCTGTCTCCTGTCTAGCCGAAGGATCGGCCGAAGCTACGGCCAGATCCTTTGGCAGCTTCGTGAATAGACCCCACAAGCTTTCTAAAGCAATTCTTTACCTCTCAAAAAAATAACAATACTATCAAGCCTCTCAATTAATCCACTTGGTAACCATTTACTCTCAAGAGGAGAAACCCGTTTGTGTATCTATGGAAGCCAAGGCTGTATCCAATATGCCTATAGATCTTTTAAAATGGCTACCCCCAGACAGAGACCAGTGATTTTGGCCCTGACCTTCTCTCATTCATTGGCCTTGTGGGATAAGATGTGCAAATCACACAGTTTAACATCTCCACATGTTCCCCTTGCTCCACTTTTTCAGAATTCAATTTTTCCGCCAGTCATTCAATCTCAAATTTTTCAGTGGTGCCTGAACAAAATATTATATAGACTAGGGCTATACTTCAAGTTTTGCTAAACCAATAATGCTATCTTACTGTAAACAGAACCGGCAAATTCCTAAATCTGAGTTATTTCAGTTTCATCAGATACATAGTTTTCTGTGCTCGATGGAGCCGAGTGTTTAAACTCTCCTTCTCTAACTCCTTATGTGAGATGGTGTACGCAACCCAAGGGTCAGAGAGGAGGCATATTTTTTATATATTCCCTGTTGATAGGTCCCCCTAGTAAATAATTTTAAATGTAAGCTTGGGAAAATGACCTGGGGGTTACCTTACCAGTGGAAACATGACACAGGTGAAGCTTACGGGCCTACCAAGGTGTCATTAATGTCTCTTTAGCAGAAGCTAATTATAAGGTGTTGTGATGTCAGTATCTGCTTCCTGCAAGGTTGACAATGATGTATCCAGGTACTTCTCTATGTTTTCATGGGTGCGTGCATCAAGATATGATATTACATGTCTGGTGGCTATGCCCTAGGATTCATAATTACTGGAATAACATATTTGCCATTTTACGCGAGCTAACTCATATTTGGGTCCCTAGAGATTCCCAGTATGCTCCCCTGAATGAACCAGTTACTGGTAATTTGGGGATACTAATTTCTTTTATGTCTCTAGCACCAAAACTATCCATAGCAAGGGCTTGGAAATCTCCCCAACTATCTCTGGCTATTACTAAGTCCATGATCTCCTGGATTATGATACATAAGAAGCTACCCAGTATTCTTCTAGACCAGGGGTAGCTAAACTCCGGCCCATCAGCTGGGGTGAAACTACAAATCCCATGATGCATCTCTCTCCGGGAGTCATGTCTGTGGCTGTGAGAATGTTTACAATGCCTCATGGGATTTGTAGTTCCACCACAGCTGGAGGGCCGGATTTTGGCTAACCCTGTTCTAGACATACAACAACAATTTGTTAATGG
The DNA here is from genome assembly GCF_000935625.1 of Nanorana parkeri. Classification (NCBI taxonomy): domain Eukaryota; kingdom Metazoa; phylum Chordata; class Amphibia; order Anura; family Dicroglossidae; genus Nanorana; species Nanorana parkeri. The sequence continues at coordinate 603,119 of NW_017307275.1, read as the reverse complement.
ACAAACCAATGTTTGAGGGAACTTTTGGTCCTACCTGTTATTTAGAGTAGATATTTTCTCCCCCCCTTCCCCTCGCCGCCCATATAATTTAAAACAAAAATTAGTTAATACTCAATCTTTGATAGAAATTGGCCAGCAGCAGGACATTTTGGCATTAACTATTTTATTTTTACTATGGGGATAGGGGGGTGCAGTGAATGTAAGTAATAAGATGTAAGGTAGCTTCGGTGCAATGTGTTTTTCTCTAATTTATTTTCCCTTTAATGAACAATGAAATACAACCCCAAAACAAAAGCCCACTTAAAAAAAAAAAGAAATGACAATATTAACAACACAGAAAAAACAGTAATGTGGTTGACTGTCTAAGAGCTGGCAATCAGATATGTTGAAACAGATAGTAGCACTAATAAGGACTTTTTGATTAAATACAGAACTGTGAACCTGATGGGGGTGGGGATGGGCACACAAGACTAATCTTATCTCAATTCACAGAAGTAAACAGGTTTTCAAAGTGACCCTAGTCTCTATTTCTCCCTAGAACAATTTTTACACTAAATTTTATACAATTTACAGAATGCACTATGGAGTGTCCCTCTTTTGTCTCCATCTAGTCTTGTAGCTCAAAAGTATCAGTACATGTACTCGTACTTGTACCGAGTACTATACTTGGTATCTTTGCAACCCTAATTTAAAGGATCTCTTTTCTTCACTTGTTTGAAAGCACTTCTAATTGATACAATTATATATATTTTGCATTTAGATATAGAGCACATTTGAGAGTGCGACACATTACATTTATAATATTAACCTAATTGCATGTTTATTCTACAGTTTTAAAATGAGAGAAAAACTGTCTGTCACTGCTTTTGTCATATTAAAGGAGAAGTGATGAACCCATGTCATATTTAGCTTTAAACCCCGCAGTATTTATTGTACAGATGTATTTTTTCAAAAGATTAAGTTGTCTATCAAATGTGACAGAAACTGGTGAAACTATTTACTTCTGCAGAATTTTTCAGTGGTTAAGAAAAATGTTGCTGCAACTGCTCAAGTACTCCTAGTAGTGTTTTAGTATGTACCAAGTCATTTAAAGTATTAACCACATATAAGCTATCAGGATCAAATGTTTTTTGCAATAGTATATTTTTTCATACACTAAATTCAGAGTTGATATCAAACAAGGGGAACATTTTTTAATTCCTTTTGGTTCAATACCAGCATCTATGATCACTTACTCTCTTCTACCATCTCCCAGAGGTAAGATATTTGCACCTGTTTTACCATTCTCCAAGATAATTATTTGGGGATTTCACCACCCATCATGGATACTTCATCTCCTATTTAATTAGAAATAACAGAGAATGTAACACCTGATGCAGTCATAGGCCAACAACTCCTTTGGGAGATTCAGAAGTTAGTCACCTAAAGTTATAACAACCCATTTGGTGATTCAATCTGCCAGCATCAAAAATATATGTTTGGAGGAATAATTGAGTAACATCAGTAAAATCAGAGGCAAATAAATATTTATTAGAATGGAATGAGCAATAATAAAACAAAAAAAATAAACAAAACTACTTCTGCATATTGTATGCAGAAATGTGTGATAGACACCTGAAACAAATTCAACAAATACCACATTTTTCTAGGCTATCAATGACTACATCATACAATATGTTTTTGTAATTGTTTCACCAATTGATGCTAATTTACATTTAAGTGTATTGATACACAAAACAAAGACAACATTGGAAAATATTACACCCTATGTTTGAGTACTGGTATACATCGCTAGATCCCACTTCAAATGGACTTTCTTATGAAAAGGTGGGTTAAGGCTTATCAAACATGGTCTAAAGGTTTAAAGATTAAAACCTTTTCAGAGATCTATGGACAACTTCAAGTTTTCACCACTTTATGTAAAGCTCCATCAAACACTTGTGTTGAAGTATTTGTACAGGAAGAATTAGTGATTGTATGGCCTAAATGCAGCTTTGATGTTCTCTGAAACTCCACTTTCCACATTATTAGTCATAGATTTTAAAAGCAAGGCAAATAAAGATTCTAATGGTTATACAAAGGCATATTAGAAACACAGTGCATGCATTTTAAGCAATAATTCTAATTGTTCAGTAACAAATCACAATAGCACAATATAAATATAATCAATGAACTGCAAATGGATGCTATGTACTGAATATAAATAATATGCGCTAAATGTCTATGAACCTAGCAAGCAGCTACAATATGAAACACCTATCTTCTTTGTTGTTTTTATTTGAAGTCAAAGTACATTCTATGTAATGGCTACAAACACAGTTCTAGTTCAGGCTGTTTCAGATGAACAACCCTGTGTTCAAATTTAAAGGAGAAGTATTGGCAGAGTAAAAGAGCTGAGTGATCACTGCTCAGTCACGGCTCCCCACAAGGATTCTTCCCTCCCCTCTTTATTCCTCCAATGCTCAATCAGGTAGCTGGGTGGATCACAACTATATTGTGGTGATTCTTTAGTAGTTAGTATATAGTGGTATATGGTTACTTTAGGTCAGTACACGTACTCCTGTGACCCAAAAGAGAAGTAAAGCCAAAAAAGTTTTTTATCTTTTAAATTACTTGGGAAAAGTCACATTACCTCCCTATATCTTATATACTGGTACATCCATTTCCTGATTTATCTTTAGTGCATATTAAGCTTTTTAGTTTAACTGCTAAGTGCAAATAGACTACAAACACACATGGTTTATTTAGAAAAAAAAAACTTCAATCTAATATTCAAAGTTTAGTAATCATTCAGGAATCTCAGGAATCCCTGCTGGTTGAAAGCATATATCATTTCATTTTGTATGGACACCGGCATCTTGCTGCATCCAAAATAGCAGCACCAATACATGCATGTCAGGTGTGGTCATGCTCCCTGCCTCCAAGATGGCGTTGTACTTTTTTTTTTCAATTGTACGCTCTTAGTTTTGAAAGGTGATGCGAGGAATCTGACACTGCACTGTTGCCCTTCTGTTGTCTTGTACCAGTCTTGCCACTCTCCGTTCTGCCCTAACATTGACTAGACCTGCTTCCCTATTTATAATGGTCTGGCCCTCTAGCAACTTCAGCGCAAAATTTTAGCTAATTATAGCTAATTTGCCTACAAACGTCAGGTGGTCATAATAATCTGGCCACTCAGTGTATATCACCAATATGGCCCTGATCAAAATGTAAATACCCTGGAATGTTTGGCCTTGTAAGAGATACATAAGCTGACACACACAGGTGAAAATAGCAATTAAAGGTTGATTTCTCACATCTGTGGCTTTTAAATTACAATTAGTGTCTGTGTATAAATAGTCAATGAGTTTGTTTGCTCTCACCTGGATACACAGAGCAGGCTAGGAACTGAGCCATAGGGAGCAGAAAAGAACTGTCAAAAGACCTGTGCAACAAGGTAATGGAACTTTATAAAGATGGAACAGGATATAAAAAGATAGTCAGTACTGTTCAATCACTTATTAGGAAGTGGAAAATTCGGGGATCTCTTGATACCAAGAAAGATTGCAGCCACAACTGCCATAAGAATTGTTCATGATACAAAGAAAAACCCACAGGTAACCTCAGGAGAAATACAGGCTGATCTGGCAAAAGACGATGTGGTTGTTTCAATGAACAATACTTGAACAAAAATTATCTGCATTGTCGAGTTGCCAGAAAGAAGTATTTACTGCACCAATGCCACAAAAAGCCTGGTTACAATATACCCAACAACATCTTGATACGCCTCACAGCTTCTGGCACACTGTATTGTGGAGTGATGAGACCAAAATAGAGCTTTGTGGTCATAACCATAAGCGTTATGTTTGGATAGGGGTCAACGAGCTCTATAGCGATAAGAATACCATCCCCACTGTGAAGCATGGTGGTGGCTCAGTGGTGTTTTTTTTTGGGTGGGTGAGCTATAAAGGCGTGGGGAATCTTGTGTAAATTGATGGCATGAATGCAGCATGTTGTCAGAAAATATTGGCAGAAAATTTGCATTCTTCTAAGAAAAGCTGCATATTGGATGGTCTTTTCCAGCACGGCAATGACCCTAATCACAAGGCCAAGTTGACCCTCCAGTGGTTACAGCAGATTCTGGAGTGGCCATCACAGTCTCCTGACCTTAATATCATCGAAACACTGGGGAGATCTCAAACGTGTGATTTATGCAAGACGACCAAAGACTTTGCATGTCCTAGAGGCATTTTGTCATGATGAATGGGCAGCTATACCACCTGCAAGAATTTGGGGCTTCATAGACAACTATTAAAAAAGCCTTCACACTGTCATTGATGTTAACGGGGGCAATACACAGTATTAAGAACTATGGGTATGCAGACTTTTTAAAAGGGGTCATTTAATTGTTTTATTTGTTGTCATGTTTTCTTTTATGATTGTGCCATTCTGTTATGACCCCCAGTTGAGTATGCATTCTATAACAAATAAAACAAATGTGTTTTGCTTGCTCACTCATGTTTACTTTTAAAAAATGTTTTTAAAAAATTAACTTCATTGCTATCACATGGGTGGCTCACAAGCCCCCTATGTGATGGCACATTGGAGGTGACAGGTTCTCTTTAAGGTGACATTTGGGGTCTTTTAGACCCCAAGTGTCACCTTTCCCCTTCACTGGATTCAGCTGTTGAGGATGCTGAATGTCAACATAGCAGGCAGTGGCTGGGAGCAATAGCCTGCCTCTTATTGCTTATTTTAAATTGCAATAGCAGGCTGGCTATTGCACCCGCCCACTGCCTGCTGTCAATCAGCAGAGGAGGGAACTGAAGGAGAAAGTTCCCCATCAGGTCCTCTTCTTCTGATTGACAGCAGGCAGTGGGTGGTTGCAATAGCCAGCCTGCTATTGCAATTTAAAATATCCAATAGCAGGCTGGCTTTTGTTTCCAGCCGCTGATTGGAGACTTGACATCGGTGATAGAACACCGCCAGAAGAGAAGGAGGAACGGTGGAGAAGAGAATTAAGTGACCAGAGAAGGAGGAACAAGGCGGGCAGAGAAGGAGGAACAGGCAGCAACGGAAGTACAAGGAGGAGCAGCGGGGGAATGCATTGACAGTCTGCCCTCCCTGCTGGTGCCGGGTGCAGTGGTCTGTGTTCCCACTGTCTCTGCCGATACAGGCGGGGAGAGCAGCGTGGATTGAAAGGACCACAGACTACTGTAGCCAGCACCAGTGGGGAGAAAAATGTTGATGAAAATTGGGTATCGGACGAAAAATTTATTTTTATCACTGAAAAAAGGCCAAAAACGAAGTGAACACTGCTTGAGAGCCGGCACTGGCCACCAGAGAGCCTGCACTGGCCACCAGAGAGCCTGCACAGCCCCTCTGAAACCCCGCAAAGCCCCCCTGAAACCCTGGAGACATCAGGCCATGAACCCGGAGGAACACAGGGTATGTAGCTTCATAGTATTCTGCATTGGTGTATAAAGTATTGCTGGGATTTGTAGTCCTCTATAGCCGCTGCCATTCTGCATTGCTGTATAATGTATTACTGGGATTTGTAGTCCTCTATAGTTGGCGGTATTCTGCATTGCTGAGATTGGTAGTCTCTCTACAAATTGGAGTCAGTGGCAGATCTACCAGGCTCACAGCTGCAACCAGGTCCTGGCGCTCCACCAGTAGTAGAGAGACTACAAATCACAGCCCGGACAGGAGGAAGAGGGCCCCGGTGACCGTCGACATTTCCACCAAAAGGCTCACCAAAATCCTCAGCACTAGGCCCGTGATGCTCTTAATCCAGCCCTGGGGCCCAGACCTAAAGCTGTGTAAGGGGCCCCAAAATTTCTGATGGCTGCCGTGACTGCATGGCTGTGTGTGGTGATAAGACTGATAAGTGCATTGATAGCTACTCTTCTCAGTCTGAATCTGCAATGGATATTATTATTTTTTTTTTAAGCATGTAAGTTTTTTTATTGAAGTTACATAAAGAAAAAAGAAGACAATTGACATAAGTGACATTTCAGTATGAGTACAGCAGACGTTAACAACCGTATGATTAGTCACAGAAATTGCATTTACATATGCAGTACAGGAAAACTATACAGAAATTAAACCATTAACGTGAGCATGGATAAGAACATTTCTTGATAACCTGTCTCCAATACATTCCCTTCGATTTAATTGTAGCTGTTAAGAATATATGGGAGAAGAGAGAGGAGCTAACAAGAAGGAAATTTGAATTTTATATGTGATATCACATGATATCAAATTGGAGATATAATATATGAGATATTGGGGACAGGGATACCAAGGGTGCACTAAGAGAAAAGCAATTTTATGGGAAGGGAAAGGGAAGTGTCACAGAACATCTAAGTCTCCTAATGTACCAGCGAGTTTCGCTTCTAGATACCATTGTGAGAATTGAAACATGGTCATAAGGGATTTGAGCTGATCCAGAGTTAGTTTCAATATCGCAAAAGGGGACCAAGTGTTAAAAAAACGGTCTACCTTACAAAGACCAGAGATGGTGTCTAATTTGTCCATTAACATGAGGCGATGAAGGAGTGTTGTCATTGTGTCGGTAGTAGGAGCTGTCGGTAACAGCCAGTTAGTCAAGATAGCTTTTTTAGCAGCAAGTATACAAAAATAAGGAGGGGGACGATGGTGAATCTGCTATTGGAGCATGGAAAAGACATATGTCTGGTGCCACCGCTCGGTATCTACCGGAGCAGGAGTTCATATATTGAATCACATTAGTCCAGAAGGTTTGGATGGCAGGACTATTCCACAGCAAGTGGGTAAGGTCAGGTGATGGGAGATGGTATTTCGGGCAACTTGTTAGCCAATCGGGGGGAGGGTTTCGAACATTTAGATCAAAGGCATAATAGGCTTTATGGATGATCTTGAATTGCATTTCCCTCCATGATTCACATATCATCACTCGTCGGAGGCGACGCCAACCATTTAGTATGAGGACGAAGGTCTCTTCTGGTGGAGAGAGAAGCAGCGTGGCCCACTTGTGGATGCTGGTTGGCATCGCTGCAGTAGAGGACGACAACGTATTCTGTAAATAGTTTCTTATGTGTGACAGAGACATTTTAGACGAGGGATTAGAGAGGAGGGGAGATAGTGAAGAATGCATCACTTCACCCCATGGAGGTGTGCAATGTTGAATTATAAAATTATGTATGGGGGCGTATTGTAGGTAATGGGTGGCTGGGATACCATATTCTCTTTGGAGATCTAAAAATCTTTTACATGACCCCTGAGTTGTGAACAATGCTTGGACGGTTTTTATACCTTCAGCATGCCAGATGCGGAATGGAGCAGATTCCCGGCCCACAGGGAAAGCTGGAGATGTTGTGAGCGGGAATAGGGGAGATACTACACCCGGGATATGCATTATTTTCCGTACTGAAAAGTGTCCCTGAATATAATATTGGATTTAATGTTGGTGGGTAGTTGTCTTAGAGGAGTGTTCAGAATGCCGATCAAAGACCATGGAGCTACCAATTGTCTTTCTAGCTGAGTATTAGTGAAGAAGGACGTATCGTTTATCCAGTCTCTCACATATCTAAAATTGCTAGCTAAATTATATAATCGTAGGTTCGGAAGATTGGCTCCAAGCTGATTTACAGGTTGTTGCATCTTACGTATGGCAATTCTAGGTTGTTTTCCTTTCCAGATAAATTTAGAGAAGGCTCCATATACCGATTGGACATCCTTGTGTTTAAGGAGCATGGGAATGGTTTGCATGGGGTATAGTAGTCTAGCAAAGCTGACCATACGAATTAGATGGCATCTGCCAAGCGTGGACAATGGTAAATTACGCCAACCATGTAGCTCTTGTATAATCTTTTGAATCAACGGGGCATAGTTACTTGAGTATAGGGTAGTACTGAAGCGATGGATAACAATACCCAGGTATGTGATGCTATGGGGCTTGACCTGGATGGTGCTATTCCCCGACCAAGTAGGGGAAGTAAAGGCGGAAATATGGGTTAAAGGAAGCAATTCGCTTTTGTCTAAATTTATTTTGAAGCCTGAGAATGTGCCAAATAGTTCTATGTGTTTTAAAATGGTGGGGATATATATTTGTGGGTCAGTGGTAAAAAGGACAATATAATCCGCAAATAAGGCTATTTTGAGTACAGAAGAACCAATCTTAATACCCTGGAAGATAGAGGAGTCCGCCAATGTCTGTGATAATGGTTCGATGGCTAGATTGTACAAAAGGGGCGATAGCGGGCACCCCTGACACGTGCCCCTGTGTAATTGGAAGGAGGAGGAAAGAGCAGTGGAGAGGTAAATCTGTGCCACTGGGGTAGTGTATACAGTAGATATGTAATCAATAAACGTTCCAGAAAATCCCATACGGGACATTACCAAAGACAGCCATGACCAATTCACTCTATCGAGGCCTTCTCTGCGTCTAGAGCCAAAAGGGCCATAGGATGCGGGGAAGACGGTGTAAGTCTGGACATTTCAAGAGCAGAGATAATTTTTCGTACATTTGTAACAGCGGATCTTCCCATTACAAAACCAGATTGATTAGACGAAATGAGACGTGGGAGTACCAAAGCCAAGCGGTCAGCAAGTATTTTGCAATTTTGCATCTTGGTTTAGCAGGGAGATTGGATGATATGACTCCGCTTGTAGGGCATCTTTGCCAGCCTTAGGCAGGAGCCTAATATAGGCGGCATTGAAGGTGTGGGGATATATTTTATGTTGTAAGATGTGGTTAAATAGGGATAACAAAGTAGGAGATATGGGATCTGATAGTATTTTATAAAATTCAGTGGTCAGGCCATCTGGACCTGGGGCCTTTGAATGTTTAATGGCGTCTTGAACCTCTTGGAGCGTGATCAGCGCATTTAGAGAGGTCAGTTCTTCCGGTGACAGGGATGTCAATTTTACAGAGTCTAAATAGCTAGCCCCCGCTGCAGGGTCACTAGAATCCGGTCCATATAAAGCCTTATAGAAGTCACAGAAGATCCGACATATGGAATCAGGAGTCGAATGGATCTGCTTTTGTTCCTCAGCAAGTCGGGTAATATGTGAGGTCGGGTTCGCACCCTTAATTAAATTCGCCATGAGTTTACCCGACTTGTTTCCAAATTTAAACAGATCTACTTCCTTACGTGACCGAATTTGGCATTTGTATTGATACATCCAATGATCACAAGCCTGTTTAGCCTGAATCCATTGGAGACGTGATTGAGGTGAGGGATGCAACTTGTACTGTAAGTAGGCCTCCCTGGCCTCCTCACTCGTCTCTTTATATTTTCGTCTAGTCAGCTTCTTCTGGTGTGAAGCATACGCCAAAATCCGACCACGGAGAACAGCCTTAGCTGCCTCCCAAAAAAGAGAGTGATTCTCTACATGTTGGACATTGTCCAGTGCATACTCACTCCACCATTGAGTAAGATGACCGCGGAAGGTTTCATCTGAAAATAAAAATGCAGGAAAGCGCCAAACAGTCGGATGCGCCGGTTTATCAAGTCCATGTAAGGTGAGTACTATGAGTTTATCAAGTCCATGTAAGGTGAGTACTATGAGTACTAGGAGAATGGTCTGAGATCACTAAGTCTTCAATTGTTACAGCTGAAATGTTGTGTATTAAGTTGGGAGAAGAGAGGAACAAGTCTATTCTGGAGAGTGAATGATGGGCATGTGAGAAATGTGTATATTCCCGTTCTAGGGGGTGAATATGACACCATATATCCAATAGTCCACTGGCTTGGATGAAGGTGCGCAGATGCATGTCCTGAGGGCTTTGCGTTGGTGGGGAAGTTCTGTGCTCCCAAGACCTGTCTTCCATGGTACAAGGTGTGGCATTGAAGTCACCCCCCAGTATAACAATTGAGTCAGGTGATTGCGGGGGTATTTTTGTTAGTAGACTTTGAAAGAAAGGTAGGTTGTCATTGTTTGGGCCATATATGTTCCATAAATCCAAGACCTTGGATCCAACTTGTAGAAACTTGTCCACATGCAAACTTTTTAAATGTTGTATAACTTGCCTTCGCTTATGAGGAGACTTAAGTCCTTTGACATTCCAGGAAATAATATTCAATGGTGTTCCCATATTCGGAATGCAGAAAGTGAAACACGGTGATATTCAATAAAGTAGGGGTGGAGGAGGGAGTGGTCCGGTGTCCCAGCTAACCGGTCACATCCCATGGGGGAACGCCTTGCTCTAGTGCGACCAATGAGGAAGGAGGAGATGTCGTAGATAGGGACCGATGAAACGGTAAGTATGTCACAGGATATGATCAAAACAACAAAAATTGACCAAACTGAACAGAGATGGTAACTCAAAAAACGGGCCATCCTGATGAGGGAATACCGTAGCGCAGTATTCCAGTTCAGGTGTAACACCGAAACAAATGCAATCAAGCACAACGGGTACTGGCTTCCTTTTTTTCCCAATGGAAGTGTGGAAAAACATAGGTAGCTTGTGGTGATAGATCAGTCTATCGGACCAGTGCAACCAGAATTAACCAAAACAAAAGAATACTGAGTCTGTCTAGCCAATATGCAAGCATAACTTTTGGCAGATAAACATGAGTGGAACATATGTGTCGCAGACTCACGACCATCCGCAGGTTAAGTCTCATGTGTTGTTCAATCCAAGAGTCCATTAATGACCCTAGTGAATCAGAGGAGCTGAGGGGAGTGTTCAGGCCTTCTTCTTCCTCGGAGGGCTTTTGCTTGGCGAGGCCACCGCACTGTAGGATTCCACATACTCGTGGGCCCGAGCCGAGGTGAACTGCACAGTTTGCCCGTCTGGGCGTACGATGCGCAATGTGGCTGGATAGGCCAGAGAGAATCGCATCTTTTTCTGAGTAAGGAGTTGACAGACTTCCCGGAAGGATTTGCGCAGTCCTCTGCAGAATAGTCTGCAAATAGAAGCAATATTCAGCCGCCGACCACCAAGTTGCGATGAGTACAGTAGTTTTGCAGCAGATTTTGTTTATCCGAATAGTCAAGGTATTTCACAATGACAGGTCTGGGTCGCGTTGCATCTACATCTTTCAGAGGGCCCAGCCTATGTGCCCTTTCAACTGTGCACGTGTGTGATAGGCCCAGAGCCTGAGGTATAGTGGACGCACAGTAACGCTGTAGTTCTGCCGGTTTCAAGGATTCAGGGACGCCGATCATTCTCAGATTATTCCTGCGGGCCCTATTGTCCAGATCATCGACCTTTTCCATTAGGTATTGGATCGTTTTGGCCGTGTTGTTGTGTGCCCTGTGATCGGCCGCAGAGCGATCTTCTAGGTCACTGACTCGCAGCTCCATAGCCTGCATTCTGGTGATTTGAGTCTCCTGGGCCGCATTCAAAGGGCCTAGATGTTGCTGGATGGAGGAGGCAATAACAGCCGCAATGTCCGCTTTAAGATAGGATGCCACCTCCGATGCTATTTTGTGGTAGTCTATGGGGTCAGGTGAATGTGCAATATTGTGTGCGGTAAGTGAATGTTCGTTACCGGTATCCGAGTGGTCATCAGCGTCCGCCATTTCTGAGGCGCCGTCAGCCTTTGGCCAGGTAACGGTCCATAGCACGATGTTACAAGTCTAGGGTCCAAGTTAGGGTTCCGAAATGAGCCATGGATGCTTTTAACGATCTGTTCCACGAGAAGGCTAGATGGAGCTCAGGAGCACACTTCTACTCCATTAGGCGCCGGAACCAGAAGTAATGGATATTATTATCCTTTATGGTATCCAAGCATGTTCAGAGGCCGCAATAGAGTTATAATACGCATCTCGTTATACGTACTTCGCTTCGCTAATGTGTATATACGTTTGAAGGTATGGAGCCCAGCGCATTGCACTTAGTACTCACAAACCGGCAAATGCCTCCACACACTGCGAACATGTCTCCAAGCCCATGAGAAGGTTTTCATACTGACGGTTTTACCGCTGGTTCTGATTCAACCCAAGTACCCCCTGCTAGAGCGTTCCTCGGTTACATCCGACACAGGGAGACAGATGACAATACCTAAAACACACACACCCTAGAATAAATTGTCCACATAATTCCATATAATAAAATTTCCACAACAGTTATCAGCTTCTTTGGGGTCCCTAGGTGACATTATAGGTCCACGCACATACAAACGCAGACACACATTTTTGGTACTTTTTTCTTTATATAGTAAAAAATACCAGTGCTTAAAATACCACCAAAAGAAAGCTCTATCTGTCCCAAAAAAAATGACATCAAATTAATTTGGGTACGGCGTTGAATGACTGAATAAATGTCAGTCAAAGTACTGAATGCTGAAAAATGGCCTGCACAGGAAGGGGGTTTAACACCCCAGTCTTCAGGTGGTTAAGCAACATTTCAACAATCATTGTAAGCCAAACATGTGTCTGTGACCTGTGCTCATATGCCCTATTAACCGTTCCCATTTTGGTGTGAAAACAGCAACATGCTCATGTCTAAACAATTGCCACGTGTGAGCACTTATTTCTGTATAAAAAAAACCAAATCATAACATTAGGACATCTAAGTTTACCTAATTTTTCCAATTCAGCCTTTCACTTGTATAAAGTTAAGTTTTCTCTGTTGCTATGGGCCTTGTATAATTTTTCTTATCTACAAGCCTAGCTACATCAATTGATATCTTCGCAAACCTTCTAACAAACACAGCTCACTAATACACAAAGGACAGACCTTCACTAATTAATTAATCTCAGACCTTAAATAATTACCTAATCAGCATGGGCCATATCAAAAGCATTAGACAGCAACCTCACTGCACTTTTGAGCTTTATTTCCAAGAAAGCTCACCATAGCAAAACCAAAAAATATTTAATAAAAGATGCCGCCAAAAAAATGCTCCTGGCTGAAAGACCATGTCAGAAGGCTGAGGCAGGACACTGGGATTCCAATCCTCATTCGTCTAATTTTCCAGCAGTAATGCTAGTGTAGAACACCTTCAAGCAAAGCAGTTGACTGCTCTGGGTGGCAAAATTCTGCACCAGCTCTTGGCCCTCAAGACATTCTTTCTTTCAACCGTGGGGAGAGACCATTGAAGTAGGCAAAAGGATTAAAAAAACAAAGTCACTTCTCTTTTCAGCAAAGCAAGGAACTGGTAGATGCCTATGTTGAGCATTATGACAAACTCCCTTGTGCTTTTTGCTCCCAGACTGCTGCAGTTAGGAGAAAAAGGCTCTGGGGGAAGTTCCTGGAAGAAGTTTTGCAGTGGCCAACATTCATGCACCCTAGAACAGGTTAAGAAATGTGCATCATATTTTGTGGGCCATGCCAAGAGCTACTTGTAAAGGAGGCCATCAAGATGGAAGTATATCCATCTAACTCCCTGGGGCAACTCACAACAGTGAAACTGTATCTGATGTGGATTATCAGGATGATACGAATGATTGGAAACCATTAAGAAAGACACATGGACAACTTTTATCCTTTGGATTGTTTGTTGTTATCTCATTTGACATGTTCTAACTGAATGTTACTTATCTTGATCAGAGTCTAAAGAATATTAATGTTTTAAATTGTCTTGATTTTCACAAGGTACTTACCCAAGCAGGCGTTTATGAGGAAACTACAGTATTCACTATCAAGGTAAGGACATAATTCTCTTTTTGTACCATGTTGTGAGAGCAGCTAATATTGTGACACAATAAATCCTCACAATCAAATTTTGTTGATTCACAGCACAAGATCAAATGAGGGGAGAGTCAACCCACTGCAAGGATGCCTGGAGGAGAATATTGGTATATTTGTTTATGATTTACTAGAATATTGTAAATATTTACTACATTAATGTAGAAAATCATCTCCCACTGGACTCTGCTGCTAGAGCCATGCGTTTTAAAAATGTAAGTGAAAGGCTGGCTGCCCACTGTGATAGATTACTGGAGAACAGGCTGCCATCCAATGAATCTCTCAGTTTGGAACAAATAATTATGTTTCAACAGAAAACCCTCAGGGAGCTGAAGTACAACAAAATGGATCACCAGCACATGTCAGTCTTGCATGGTGCTCTACAATGAAGAATGCCAAAAATGTAATTCTAACATGCAGCAACTAATTATATTGATCCAACAGCAAATTAGGGTTGTACACAGACACCTGTAGGATCGGCCAAAGCTACAGTCAGATCCTTCGGCAGCTTCGTGAATAGACCCCATAGTAGCAATGTTTAGTGAAACAAAAAATGCATGCAGCAGATATCCCATATCTGTACCATGTACCATGAACTTTTGCAACAACACAACCTATTTTTTCAGGGGTGTTTTTCCAGCCTTACATGTGGAGATTCAGAGTTTCCAACCCCCACCCCAGCACCAATGGAATTAACCAATTCAAGCACAGTCACCAAACCAAGAACTTGTACCAATTATTTTTTAATTTTTAGATTCCTCACACTTCTCCACCTCCTCAATACACTCCTCCACCTCCTCCATTACCTGTCACACATGCCCCAGCATTCAGCCCCAACCTTCCCCAAACCCCTCTACTACCCAACAAATCTCCCATTTTGATCTCCCTCCCAGACAATTCTCTAAAACCCATTCTTGGACAACTAACCCTACTCTCTCCCATCCTCACTAGGATGCTATATGATGTACTCCAAAGGCTTCTGAGGAGTCAGTTGTGAAGAAATGTAACTAAAAAAAGGACATTAAAAGCATGTTAAAACCCTGAAAACTATTAACATTATCGTATTCCCACTTTAAACAATGCTAGGGTGAGGTTACAATACAGCCTAAGATTGGTGTTGGTTTAACCAGTTGCCGTCCACCCGTAGTAAAAATACGGGCAGACGGCGGATGCTTCCCAGCGGGTAGACATACATGTACATGATTTTTTTTCTGCAGGGAAGCTAAACAGCCGTTACCGGCTGTTACATACAAGTGTTCAGCCAGCTCTGCAGCCAGCCGATTGCTTCTATGACTGCATGTGGTGTGTGCCCCTTCCCTCCATTACCGCGCTCCCCCCTCCAACGGCGACCACCTGGGTTCGGCACAGCAGCTGCCTGTACAGAAAATGGAGGAGAGATCACCATTCCCCCACCGCTGATCTCTCCTCCGTTCTCTCTAAAGCAGGAAGCAATGTGTATTACATCACTTCTGCCTTTAGCAGTCATTTCTCTGACTGCTATAGCCAGAGAAGAAGATGGTGAATCAGATCTCGGCTTCATCAGCTTCTTTGGGGGTCCCTAGGTGACATTAGGGTTCTTAGAGACCCCTGATGTCTCCATAAAGAGAACCTGTCACTGTATATTATCTATCACATAGGGGGCTTGTTAGCCCCCTATTTGATAGCATAAAGAGGACCTGTTTTAAGTGTAAAAAAAGTTCC
>NW_017307275.1:576065-587740 GCF_000935625.1 Nanorana parkeri | reverse complement strand
GCCCGGCACTACCGCAAGGCAAGTCATTTTTTTTAACTTTCTCTCCCCCCTCTATCTCCAGGTCCTGAGCTGGTTTATATGTGTGTGTGTGTTTTTTAACTCTTTCTCCACACACTGGTCCCAGGTCCCATCAGTATTCGGGCCCCATTCACACCAGTGCAATTGCGGATCAGTGCGGTTTCCGCGCTGATCCGGAAACCACTGATTTCAAAAGGGAGATTTTGGTCTTATTTAATTGCGTTTCAGCGCTGAAACACAATAAAAAATGCACAAAACCACGCTAATTAGTGCGATTCCATTGAAAGCTGTATGGAAACCGCACTAATCAGCGTGGCAAAAACGGTCAGGGAGCAGTTCGGGTGGGGGGCAGTTCGGATCGCACTGAGCCACGCAGTCGCATGGACGGTCCTCATAGCAATGTATGAAATTGTTCATGTCTGCGGGTCAGCGCGGTCAAACCACCCTGGTGTCAACTCTTAATGGAGTGTGTGTCCAGTGCTGGATTTGGGGGGGGGGAAGGCATGTAAGGGTTAGTGAATAGGGAGTGCGGTTAGTGTTAGTTTATGGTCCTGCTCTTAACATATTTTGCGGTTCTCTGTACTGTTACAGTAGTCTGCACTTCTTCTGTATAATGCTTCATAGAATTTTGTCTTGTGTCACCAGGGCAGGCGCTGCTAGGCAAAGTAGGCAGCTTGTGAGCCTACATCCAAAAATGTTGATTGCGCTATACATGTTAGGTATCGCCGCATACGTCACAGCGAGAGCCACTATAGCTTCATAGAGCAAAAATAAAATGTATGGGGATGTTCGGGTGGCATTATGGGTGGGGGGGCAGAAAAATTCACCTGTGTAGGCAAAAATCCTTGCACCGGCCCTGCCTGGAAGTGGTTAATAGGAGTTTAATAAAATCATTTTTTGGATTAGCTCATAAACTCAGCTTCATTTTGCTTCTTTACACAAGTGTAGGTAATGTGGACAGCTTTTCTAACTGTTACTGAACTTTAGTTTCATAGTTTCTGAAGTAGTATTAGTCACTCTAATCACGTTTTGTTGTATTAGTGATTCCTTAGGTCATACCATTTACAGCAACTACATTGAAATCTGGTTATTATTAATATTAAAAATAATAATCATAACACTCAGGAAGTGAGAGGAATAAACTGCAGCTGTCAGAAAAAGGTGGCATTAGTCATGTTTAAGCCCTAGCTGCCCACAATCAGTTTATAAACATTTCCCCATATCAATATATAAAGTGCAGTGCTATGTGATCCCTAAATAAAGTGCTAATCAATATCACACTGTAGAAAAAAAATCACATTCAATGAACAACTAATGAATATCAAATATAGCCCTTTCAAATACATCAGAATCAAATATTATCTCTTTATAATGTCAATGTGATCTTAAAAATATCCTATCCAATCTCCAAATGTATAGCAGTAGAGTGTTTGCTTTATTCCACACTGTGTATATACTATTGTTGATTTTGATCTTTCTTTCCACCTCTGTAAGCATGTTCTTACCGTAATAGATGGACCCAGCATTACACTCAGGTCTATCACATTCTTTTGATCCTCAGGTTGGTTCACACCATTTTCTGGACCGGATCTGGAACGCAGTGGATTGCGTTTTGACACGTTTTTGTCGTGGTTTTACCATGATTTTGCCACATTTTGGAGCTTTGTTTTTTAGCTGAAAATGGGCTTTCAGGTGCGTTCCAGTGCATTTGTATGCATTTTTATGCATTTCCATATGTTCCAGTGAATTCCAAACCAGACAAAATGAGGCATGCAGTATTTTTCTGGTCTGGTCTGGAAAAGAATGTGCTGGTGTGAACAGAGGCCAGGAATAGCATAGGGATACATTAGGAAGCATTTTGGGTCTGGAAACAATCTGGTCTGGTCTGGAGATGATCTGGATGTGGTGTAAATGGGCCCTCAGCGGGAAACTCATGGTCAGGTGACCTTTTCAAACCTTCCCTGGTTTGTCAGTAACACTCTCAAAGGATATTTCGAAAAACATTTTCATACAAAAAAATATTTATTAAAGTCATTTAAAATCTCACATGAAATCATGCTCCTTCACCAGCACACATATCATTGCATATTAGAATTAATGAGAATTACAATACTGGCGCACCAGCACACACAGTATTGCTTATTAGCAGTGATAAGGATTGCACTATGCACCCTATGCATTACACCCAATTGACTTTGTCAGGGATCACAATCAAAAATAGTATATACACAGAGTGTGGAATAAAGCAAGAATTTTACCACTATATATTTGGAAATCAGCTGGGATAATATTAAGGTCATGTATACATTATAAAGGACTATGTTTTGAATTTGTTGTATTTGTGAGGACTATATTTGTACATTTTACAAATTGGGAGTGCTGGCAAGTTACCTGCATTAGAAGAATGTTTAAATTTTTTGTAGCTCTTTTGTCAGTAGACTCTTCACTACCCACACTCCCAGGAGAGTTGGATGCCTGCACCTACCACCATAGGGTTGCCAATTAATTGGATTGAATGGGATTTAGATTCCAGTGACATGCAGCAGGACAGGAGAGTATACATATTCTTCTATTGCAGGCAACCTTTTGCTTTGTCTTTGGTGACAGATTTGCTTTAAGGATGAACTGCAGGACATTTTTTTATTAGCCTGTGCAGTGGGGCCACCCCTGCACTGCTAGGGTTATCTTCTTGTTTTTGTCTAGGTTAAAAAAGTTATACTCACCTGAAGCATGGAGCTGGCTTGTTCTTTGACTGGCCCTTCCAGCCTCTCTCCCCCTCTGCTGCAGCAGTCTAAGGTCCTGTAAATCATCACATTCTATATACAGTGAAGGGAATTTATCTGGAGCAGACAAAATCTGGAGCAGCTGTACATGGCAACCAATCAGAGCCTCTCTCTCATTTTCAAATCTTAACTGAACAAACTGAAGAGAGAAGCTGATCGGTTGCCATGCACAGCTGCTCCAGATTTTGTCTGCTCCGGTTTTGATCAATTCCCCCCAGTGTATAGGCACTAGGATGCGGAGGAACATTCCAATGCTGCAGCACATGAGGAGACAGGCTGGAGGGAGCACTGTGACAGCTGGCTGGTTCTGAGCTTTGGGTCAGTATAACTTTGTTATTTTTGAACCTAGCCAAAAATAATCACTTAAACCCTTGCAGTACAGGGGTAGCCCCACTGCAAGGGTTAATAAAATGTTTTCCAGGAGTTCTTCTTTAATATTAAGCCTTGTAGTTTGACAGATGACCTACTAGTGAACCCTGCTTCCAGGTTCAAAAACTCACTTCTTGAACTGTTGCAATGCTTATATTAACTGATCAGGTTGCCTATTGCCACATTTATTTACTTTTTTTGTGAAACTTCATTACATTCACAAACTGTATATGAGTACAAACCTGTCAACACACAAAACATTTGATGTAATGAACAAAAGGAAGTTACTAACACTGAACCTAATGGGAAAGTACATGACCTTTACTAGAACACCAATCTTGCTGAAAAAGTGATTTATTTAAAACAAAATCTTTATTGCAAATCGCATTTTTTTTAAAAACAATTGTTACTTAAAATGTCAGCATTTTAGGACCACACAAATTGTAGGGGTCAAGATTAGGGATTCTCAGCTTTGCCAGAATACTGCAGTGAAGCTAAATGATGTCACCTCTAATACCTATCCACACAGGTAAGTATCTTACTATTTAATACTATTACTATTAATTACTATTTTAATATAGTAATACCAGTAGGTATTACTACTTTTGCTATTTTTTACACACCTAGCAAATTTGCATTGATAATTAGGGGTTAGCAGATAGAACATTAATAGGAGATAGCAGATACGACAGGTTAATCTTTATGGCAAGGCCCACTTTAATGTATTTTCCAAAGTAATTTTGAGTACTTGGTGATTCTGCCATGAAGGTTTTCTCTTAGGTACTTCCTGTTATATGGTGACAACTCTCTGCTCCTGTCTCCCAAATGTGCTCCTGCATTGTCACACACCTTCCAGTGAAAGACTATAGGTGGCCATTTCAACACATGTTACGCAGGCATGATCAACTGTTGTCATCATCATGAAACCTGTCCTGAGAAATGCCATGCAGCCATTGCTGGAGTGCATGTCTGTAGACTGTAATTCACAGACAAAGTTAATTGGAGCACTGTTCAGGGGGCATGTTGGACCACTGTGATCTACATAAGAGCAGTGGTCTGAATTTCCAGCATGCTGCCAAAGGCTGCATCACTAACACGTAAAAGAAAAATCTCTGCCACACATATACATTTTGATTTAGCCTGGCTGTATCCAAGTTTTTTTTTTAAAGGTGGATTTATTTGGATATAGACATCATTATTTTAAGGATTGTATTTAGTAAAAACTATATAAAGGTAATGTATAGTATTTTTTAAATGTTTTTAAAGATAAACAGTAGGTCTAGAAAATTTTACATACAACATAGTGCACAGAGTTGAGTGTTCATGAGCATGTAAAGTAGAACACAGTATACAATGTTGGGCATTTAGAAGTATGCACATTAAACACAGCTTATAAAGTAAATAAGCTGTAAAGCATCAAGTAGTGTGTAAAGTACAACACAGCTTACAGAATTGGGCATTCAGGAGTATGTAAAGTACAACACAGCTTACAGAGTGCAGCATTCATGAGTATATAAAGTATAAAACAACATACAGGGTGGGGTGGTCACAAGTATATAAAGTACAACATAGCATACAGAGTGGGGCTTTCAAGAGTATGCAAAATGGAACACACTGTACAGAGTGGGGAGGTCAGGAGTATGCAAAGTAAAGCAAAACAGTAAGGATTGGAGTAGGTAATGTATGTAAATGATTCTTCCTGTTCCCTTTCATTTTTTTTATTTTACCTAAATAAAATAAGGCAGTAACTATAAAAACAGCTTTAGTTGTATGAAAAGCAAAATAGGAACTGTGACAGCATATGTGACAGATAATGGCCTGATATGGTGGTCAAAAGCTAGGAAGAACTTGGCTAAAGTTATGGAGCATGGGGACCCCTTTGGAGTCGTGAGCTGTTTCCATTGCCCCTCCATTTTTAAAACAAAGTGGAGTTTCACTTAAAACTATTATATATATTTTTACTGATCTTGTAGTGTGAGTTGGAAAAGGACTGTGAGTAAGATGAAGTGTCAAAGCAGTAGAAAAATCCATTATGCATTAAAATAGCCATGCATGGACCGATTGTGCCACACAAGGTATCAAGTAAGTATACAATGTCAATAAAAATAATTTTACATTATTGTTTTTTAGATTAATGTGTGATTTTAATATATTTTGATGCCAGCAAAATGTGCTGAAGTGAAATGTACTCGTATTTATAGGGTGTTTTTTTTTTGGGGGGGGGGTTAACTTTTTTATTTTACTTGTTTCATGCTGGTTTTTTCTGTGAAAAAAGTTAAATACTGTAGCTAATGGGGGCAGTTTTTGGCAGAAGTCAGGTTAGTTGAAAAAAAGCTTGCATAGCCCTCAGGAGAAGGGATAAGGTTACATTTCAGGCTAATGCAGGGTTGGACCTAAACTCTAGCTGTTTTCCATTCTGGATATGGGTAATCTAAATGGATGAACCTCTGACTGCAGCAGGAAGAGATACAATTAGTAATGGTATAACTATGGCTATTAAATGTGATAGGATTTTGCTAAGTGCATTTGGTTGCCAGTACTCTAATGGCTGCTGATGCACAAGCAACTAGGGATGCATTTACAGGCCTCATTTAGCTCCCAGTCAGGTGAATGTAAACAAAGGAATGGGGATGCTGACTGATGTCATATTTGGTCAGCAGCCATAGCCATATTTGGTCAATGTCATCAATTACCATCTCTGCCGCTTTGTTTACATTCATCTGCCGGGCCAGGAAACTATTATGTTTTTCAGAGAGAGTCGGTCAGGAGCCCATAGTGTCGGTGGTAAAAGTATTTCTGTTTCAGCAGGTCCAATAAGTCTTGGGAACAGGATGTGGGGATAAAGCCTTTCCTCAACCAACATGGGGAAAGGTGTCCCCAGGCATGACATCCGCCCCATGTTGAGAGCATGTGGTCTTGTATAGTTCAGAAGTGGAGGGGGCTTGTAAGGCGCTGGGAGGGTGGTGTGCTGATCGCCCCCCCCTTTTCATGCACTGCTGGGCTTGTGCTCAGATCAAGGGTCTGGTAGGTATTTTATGGGACCCCAGGGTTTTTTCCCATTTTTGGGGAGTGGGGCTCCCCCTTAAAATTCTGACCAGACCTAAAGGGACTGGTATGGCTTTTGAGGGGGAACCCGACTCACTTTTTTATTTTTAACTCGGGGGTCTCGCCTAACATTTCTACTAGACCTAAAAAGTCTGGTATCAATAGAGGGGGAACTTCACACTTTTTTTGTCTAGCTCCTCTATTTATTCAGGATCTTGCCGGTCCCCATCCCAAACCATATTCTGCAAATTGAACAAAGAAAGATCCTCCAGTTCATCTGGCAGTCTTGCAAATCTAGACTGGCCACTTAGTTCTATATTGTTGCAAACATTTGGAAGTTCCCCATCTGAGGAAGTTCTACATAGCAGTTCAGATTGTGCACCTGACCTTGCTCCATGCCCCCCCCAGATTTGCCTCAGTGGGCCTTCATGGATATTGTGGAGGCTCCTCTTTCTCTTAACCCTTCTATACAGCATCCTACCCTACAACATGCCTTGAAATAGTGGGATTTGATTAAATATTCTGGCAGACTTATATACCCACTTCTCCCTCTCTCTGGTAGTCTTTGGAATTCTCCTTTCCTTCTGGCTTTTGAGAATCCCTTGGCATTCTATTTGTGTTCTCAGCAGAATTAATTTTTTTCCCTGACTTGCTGTTCTTGTAGGGAATCATATCTTTTCGGCATCTTTGTGAGCATTGGAAAATCCCCCCAGAATATTCTTTTTAGTAACTTCAGATCCAGAGCTTCACTAGTTCGCTTCCTAAGAATTGCAAAGGCTGTCCATGCAACCTTACCTATTTCATATCTCATTGTAAGTTGGACCCACTCTCTGCTGGGCTTTGGCTTGCCACAGCAAGATGCTCACCCAATATTTTGGCTCAGGAAAATGCTCATAAGGTGCTGTTCTACTGATACATGACTCCCAACAGAATTTCAAAGTTTGCCCCTGCAGCTTCTCCTTGATGTCTCCGCGAATGTGCTGTTCGAGGTACGCTCTTTTACATATAGAAAATAAGAAGCGCACAGCCATTCTGAATGACTCTTATTCCATGTACCTGCTGTTCCCCACTGACTCCTGCACAGTCTTTTCTCTCTGTTCTAATCTGGCAATTACAGTATACTGATAAATAGTAAATAAAACATGTATATGCCTAAACAAGACAGGACAATGTTCCCCTGAATCAGAGCTAGGAGGTAACACTCTGTGCTATAATCCATGCAGGAAATGTTTAAGATACAGAAGTACTGAAAAATAAAGGAATAAAAATAGGACAGATAATTAAGCAGAGATAGCTAAAATAGAAGAGACATGTATTTAGGGTGTAGATAATTGATCTAATCAGGAAACTGACAACACATGAATCAAATGCTGTCAATGTGCAGGTGTTTCTCAGGTTACACTAAATATGCTGCATATGTAACCTTCTTTGGCCTAAGGGGTATGTTTTACCACTTAGTCCTTTGTCAAGAGATTACTTGAAATACAGCAACAATCTTAAGAAAAAAATACCCCAGAAAACAGATGTAACTCTTCCAAATATGTAGTTTCTTCCAAATGTCAATAAGTATAATAAAGGTTTTGTGGTGCATGCATGCATTTGATTGATTACTCTGCCAATTGTTTTAATTAATTGCAAAGTCTTATGATGGATATAAATGTAAGGTTTCATTTGTATTTGGAATATTGTATTTTAAAACTTCTATTTATATTTTTAAATTATGCTTACAATATGACATAAGTTATTAATTTCACTTATGTCACTGGACCATTCATCCCAGTGCCATTTGAAAATAGCACCTGGACTCAGGTGCTCTCATGGTTTTCGGCGGTGATTTGCTATAGAATAGCCAACTATCAGCAACAGCGGAAGTGCTGCACTAAGCCCAAGAGCTGAATTATACATCTTTATCCTTCAAACTTTATTGGAGCATGATGATGTAATTCTGCTACAGGCAAGAGAAAATGTTAATTTGGACTTCTCTTCTTCAGGGATCATTCTGTTCAGCAATTCATACTTGCAAGTTACAAGTTAGGAGGCAGCAGAAGGCTAATCTATATGAGATTGTGATGGATTTGTACATAGGCTGGTTATAGGGTAAGAGGGCACAGGGGTCCGTTAGCAGGGACGGATTTCCCACAAGGCCACTGAGGCCCGGCCTTGGGGCACCTGGGAGTAGAGGGGCAGCACAGCTGCCGGGTGAGTAATTTTTTTCTACATTTAGCCCTGCTTTGGGCAATTGAGGAACCCGGCCTTGGGGCAGCAGAGAGAGTAAATCCGGCCCTGTCCATTAGTTCAATTTTTTCCTTCATCACAAAACATACACACACTCAGATGCATATACACATACTGTACATATGCAGTCTGATACATACCGTATATACATATTAGATACCTAGGAAAAAAAAACAATGGCAAAACATTTTTTTTTTATTAAAAGTGTACATAAGGGTAAGGGTTCTTTACATTTTGAGGAGGCCATCCAAAAAACACTGTACTACCACTGGCCAATTTCATTTAATCTCTATTTGTGAATGGTCAGGTGATGTGAGGACTCCTAGTAAGTCCATGAAAGGGACAACTGGCTAGGGGATGGTGCTCTCCTCCCACTGGGCTCCCTACATGGTTCTGGCCTTACTCCGCTCCATGTCCACTACTTAGGCACTCTCACCCACTGTAGACCGCCGCTGGCTGTCCATGCTTCTGGGCTGTGAGCTGTGGGAGGTTAGAGGGAGGGGCCGGAAAGTGTCAAAGTTAGTGTTCTATAATTTTTCTCTATCCTATACATTTTCTCAACTGTGTCACTTTCAGTGGGGCCGAGTCATCCAAATCAGCTGTTTTCATGACCCCCTTTCTTCATGACATGCACACTTGGAAGAGAAAATTTTTGAGAAGAGAAATTTTTCGGTTGAGGAAAATTACAGCACACGGGTAGTGGAGGGATGCCTTGTCAGTGCTGTGCGCGTGTACGACTGCTGCGACCCTGGTATTTCTGCCACTAACTCCAAGCTGTAGAGGGACTACAAATCTCAGCACGTTATACAACAATGTAGAATAATACCACCTGCTATAGAGGACTATAAATCTCAGAAATACATTGTACAGCATTGCAGAATGGCATTGGCTCTAGAGAACTACAATTTAAAGCAATACATTACACAACAATGCAGAATACCAACAGCTATAGAGAACTACAATTTCCAGCAATACCATTATACAGCAATGCAGAACAGCATCTACCATAGAGAACTAAAAACTACACAATATACAACCTGGGTTGTGCAGGGTTTTTTTTGAGGGTACTCATATAGTTATCATTCGTACAAATTTTGTTGATGTTCATATAAAAGATTTATTACATAATTATAAATATTAAAAACAATGCTCATATATATACACATGATTCTTATAACCCTAAAATTATTCCTTCTTTTCACATTTCATAATATTTTGTATATAATTCATATTTCACTATGTATATTCATAATTCCTTGATTTTCATATGCAGTGTTGTATTGCTTTGTTAGTCCCCTACGCGTTACGCTCATAGGCTTCTTCAGGGGGATTGGTATAAATCTATTTGTAAATACATGATACATTATTCATCAACATGTTTATAAGCCATTTCATAATACATTTGTAAAATCATATTTTCCAGTTTTACATGTTTCCATTCATCTATATACATTTATTCTTAGTATGATTGAATTGTACAGCCACTTACCTAGGGGTCAAGTATCATGGAGGGACCTAACACCAGGGGGACAGGAGCAACTCTCATCACCCCCAGAAAGAAACCCTTGCACAACCCAGGTTGTATATTGTGTAGTTTTTTGACTAAGTTTGGGGTGAGGCCTCTAATCACCTGGGGGAGTACTTTGGGAAGTGCCTGTTTTGGAATACCATAGAGAACTACAAATCTCAGCAATACATATTACAGCAATGCAGATTAATATGAAGCTACATACTCTGTTGCTCTGGGTTTGCCGCCCGATGTCTCCAGGGTTTCAGGAGGGTTGTGTGGGCTCTCACCAGGGGTCCAGAGAGTTTCACGGGTGCGTGTGGGTGCAGCAGAGGCGGCTCCCTAATTAGGCTCTCAGGTGGCCAATGCGGACTGTCAGGTGGTCAGTGCGGGCTCTCTGCTGGTCAGTGCGGGATCTTTGGTGGCCAGTAGGGGCTCCCTAATAATTAGTGGTGGCTCTGTGGTAGCTCCCAGGTGGCCAGTGGGGGCTCCCTGGTGGTTGGTGGGGGGCTCTGTGGTGGCCAGTGGAGGCTTCCAGGTGGTTAGTGGGGGATCCCTGGTGGTTAGTGGGGGATGGGGATCCCTGGTGTATGGTGACCATTTATCTAGAGCTGCAGCTAATGATTATTTTCAAAATCGATTAGTTAACCGATTATTGAGTTCGATTAACCGGTTAATCAGGATAAAAAAATGGCTCCAGTGATGGACTACTAGTTTGTATTGAGATTGTACTCCATCACAGGAGCAAGCTTGGAGCAGTGGAAGAAAAAAAAGTGTGGTGTGCAATACAGTGAAATGGAAAGTGTAAAATTATACAGCAATCAATGCAAAATGGCACCGGCTATAGAGGACTACAAATCCCAGTAATACATTATACAGCGCAATGCAGAATGCCTCCAGCAATAGTACATTATAGCTGGCGGTATTCTGCATTGCGCTGTATAATGTACTATTGCTGGGATTTGTTGTAGTCCACTATAGCTGGTGGTATTCTGCATTGCGCTGTATAATGTATTATTGCTGGGCTTTGTAGTCCTTTATACAATGCAGAATACCACCAGCTATAGAGGACTACAACAAATCCCAGCAATAGTACATCATACATACAGTGTATAATGTATTGCTGGGATTTGTATTCCTCTATAGCTGATGGTATATTGCTCTGTATAATATACATCCCCCCACGCCTGCTCCTCCTTACTTCTCCCCGCGTCCCTGTGTTGATGATTGATGTAGGCGGGCGGTGAGTGTGAGGCGGAGAGGAGGTGTGGCGTGGGGAGCGGGCGGGTCTGGCAGCCGCAAGCGTGAGGCGGGGAGGAGGTGCGGCGTGTGGATGCAGGCGGGTGGGTCTAGCAGCCGCAAGCGTGAGGCGGGGAGGAGGTGCGGCGTGTGGATGCAGGCGGGTGGGTCTAGCAGCCGCAAGCGTGAGGCGGGGAGGAGGTGCGGCGTGTGGATGCAGGCGGGTGGGTCTAGCAGCCGCAAGCGTGAGGCGGGGAGGAGGTGCGGTATGAGTCGTGTGTGTAGCCGTGAACAGGGCCAACTAAAGCCTAATGCTATCACACAAGGGTTGTTAGCTCCTGTGCGATAGCAATAAAGTTAAGTGAAACAAATTAAATAAAAGTAAAAAATAAAAATTGATTAAAAAATTATAAAATAAATGAAAATGATAAAAAGATAAAAATAAAAAATAGAAATGTGATAAAAAAGTAAAAAAAATA
>NW_017307275.1:575227-576043 GCF_000935625.1 Nanorana parkeri | reverse complement strand
ATATTTTTAAAAGCTTATCAACTAATCAGTCCCCAGTTATTATAAATAATTGCAGCATGAAATGCGCATATCAGTATAATTAGAGTATATCTATGGTGGAGCAGCGTTGTCACCCTAAAACAGAAAGCATGTTAGAATGGGGAATACCTCCTCCTTTCCTTATCTCCATAAGATAGGGGAGGTGTGCTGTAGATCACATGTGAATTGGACAGTGTCTATAACAATGCTTAAAATAACACTGCAGCAGAGGCATTGCAAGATCCTTGCTTTCCACTGTCCCAAGTATTATCCTGTAGAGTGTAGACATACATACTTCACACAGTGATTTTTTTTCTTGTACATATTGTACATTTTTAGTTCTGATAGTAGTAGCTAAATGCTTCCCTCATATTTGTTAGGAACCATTATTCAATTTAATGAATTAGAGAATCTGTTATTTTACTTGTAATTTACAGTGCATAATCCTTTTTTACTTAATAGATTATTGCCCACTAATGAAGAACTAAATTATGCATTATATACACAATATACTCTAGAAAACATGATGTAGTTTATCTTCTTTTGAATTAATTTATTATTTTTTTTAGGTATTTGTGATGCTTTGGATGTTTATTTACAGTCATGACATCATATTTATGAAAATCCATATTTGATTCAAAAATATTTTTTCTTTCATATAAGCTAAAGTCTTTCCCAAATAACAGCTACATTTTATGTGGCTTAGTAAGGGAATACATACGGTAGTTACATAGTGAGTAAGGTTGAATAAAGACACATAGGTGTGTGTGTGTGTGTGTGTGTGTGTGTGTGTGTAAA
>NW_017307275.1:550911-575051 GCF_000935625.1 Nanorana parkeri | reverse complement strand
TTACAAATATATAGGCATTCTCATGTTTATTTCTTTTGTTTCTATTGGTATGACACAAAAATGTGGAGAAAAAAAGTCGAATCTGACGCATTCCATGCAAAACTCCAAAAATGGACTGGACAAAATGATTGGCACCCTCAATTAATATTTGGTAGCACAGCCCTTGGAAAAAATAACTGAAATCAGTTGCTTTCTGTAACCTTCAATGAGTTTCTTACACCTCTCTACAGGAATTTTGGACCACTCTTCTTTCACCAATCGCTCTAGGTCTCTCAGATTGGAAGGGTTTTTTGAGATCTCTCCACATGTGCTCTATTGGATTTAGACCTGGCTCATTGCTGGCCAGTCCAGTACTCTCCAGCGCTTTGTCTGAAACCATTTCTGGGTGCTTTTTGACATGTGCTTTGGGTCATTGTCTGGCTGTAAGTCCCATGACCGTTAACGGATTCCGTATCCGAATTTCGTATTTCGGACTTAAAAAAAAACTACCATCAACTCCAATATAAATGTACTTTGCTTTTTAACTTCAATATAACGAATGTTCGTAACGGAACGAAAATACGTCAACGGAATTTCGTATTTCCTGCCTGTATTGTAATGCAACTCTCAGCAGCAGAAGAGAAAACCTCTGATTGGTCAACCAAAACGAAATACGAATTCCATTAACGGATTCCGTATCCGAACTCCAATATAAATGTACTTTGCCTTTTAACTTCAATATACCGAATGTTCGTAATGGAACGAAATTCCGTCAACGGAATTTCGTATTTCCTGCCTGTGTATGTATTGTAATGCAACCCTCAGCAGTAGCGGATCCGTATTTCGGATTAAAAAAAAATTTTGTCATGTTGTTCAACCTCATTTACAGGGGTAATATTAGTTCCTGTTTTAAAGAAATTCAGACCCGAAATTCGTTAACGGAATTTCGTATTTCGTATATAATTCGGAAACTGCCATTCGGATTTCGTATGCTTCCGAATTTACGAATTTCAGGAAAATTTGTACGAATTTCGATTCGTAACGCACATGTCTAGTCTCCAGACCAGCAAGCTTGCAGAGCTCTTGCTAAGACCTGCAGGACTCTTGCTGTAGACTTGCCAAGCAAATTTGCTACAAATTAAAAAAGTGTCAACTAGAACTTGTGCTGCAAGTGTTCTGCAACTCTACAACTTGCCAGGAATATGTGCAGCAAGTTAACAAAATTACAATTTCACCCCGCCATAAGTTTGTAGCAAGTTATCCTTGCTATCTGGGATGGAGGATATGACAAGTCCTCTTTATGGAGACATCAGAGGTCTCCAAGACCCCTAATGTCACCTAGGACCCCCAAAGAAGCTTCTGAAGCTGGAGAGTGACAGCAGAATGCGGAAGTGATGTAATATACATCACTTCCGTATTCTGACACGGGAAAGGGGATCGGAGGGAGTGGTGTTCCGATCTCCCTCTGATCCCCTGTCACAAGGCCACCATGCTGGTCCCAGGCTTGCACCGGGCATAGCGGAGCTAGGGACCAGGGGGACAGTGGGAGGGGGGGCACGGAGGGGGGCGCACAGACCGGCACCTTATACAAGCTATCTGCCAGCTATATAGCCGGCGGAACGCTTGTATGTAAACTGGCACCGCTGCCTGTTTTAACATTTTGTCAGTTTCCCGCTCGCACACGGTGCACGGCATGCGCAAGTGGGCGGGGCTAACAGTCACATCCAGGAAGCTCCCAGCCTGCCGTTTATTCACAATGGCCGGCCGGAAGGCGGTTAAAGGCCTTGTCTCTTTTTCTGAAAACAGTAGAATGATAGGCTTTACCAAAAAGCTGTCATTTTGTTTTGTCTGTCCACAGCACATTCTCCCAAAAACTTTTGCCAAACTCCAATCTGGCTTTTTTATGTTTCTGTGTCAGCAGTGGGGTCCTCCTGGGTCTCCTACCATAGCATCCCTTTTCATGCAGATGGCGATGTATAGTGCGAGCTTACACAGTTGTGCCCTGTGCCTGAAGTTTAGCTTGAATTTGTCTGGAAGTTGATTGAGGGTCTTTAGCCACTATTCGAACAATCCTTTGTTGCAATCTTTGAACAATAGTTTTTTTCATCAGCGTCCAAGTAGATTAGCTACAGTGCCATGGGCTGTAAACGTCTTGATAATGTTGCACACAGTGGATCTGTCCAAATTTTCGTTTCGGAACTAAGTCATATAACCGTGCCTCTAATGCAACCCGCAACTGGCAAAAAAACCCCGACCAGATTGGCCAGAGAACAGTCACACGTCGAAATTAGTTTAATTTTGAACAGAATTCAGATGGTTCCAAATTATCGTTAAAGAAGCAATACACAAATAAGCTACATTTTTGTTAATAGTTAAGGTACTTGAATGTATTTTTAAGATTTAATTTCTGAATTTAGTGACACTTTAAACCATCTCTCATCCAACCTCATGTTTTGTCCTGTGTCATCTATAGTGTTCTAAGTTTAAACAGTTAATTGTTTGAACAGTTAATTCTCAATTCTGAATTTCAATTTGTAAATTGAAATCAAGTCCCCTCTTAAGCCCATCTTCTCTAAGCGGAACAAGTATAATTTTTGGAGGCAATCTTTATGATTCAGGTCCTCTATCCCCTTTATAAATCCTATAGTCCACTCTTCCAAGTCCGAGGCCATCTTTCCTAAGGTGACCAACACTGAACTGCATATTCTAGGTTTGGCCGAACCCAGGGCCGGATTTACTCTCTCTGCTGTCCTGTCATGGAGAATGGCAGACCTGCAGGCTGCATACAAGTGATCTTGGTGGCTGCATCGCTGAGATCACTTGTACAAAACAAGCGGCTGCTTCCCCGCTCTACATTTAGGTCTGCTTGCCCAAAGCAAGGCTAAATGTTGAAAACAACTACCCACACGGTGCCTGGAAATGCATGTCCTGGGCATCGGGAGATAGGAGTTCCACACCCCTGCTGCCCCTCTACTCCCTGCTGCCCCAAGGCCGGGCCTTGGTTGGCCTCCTGGGAAATCCGGCCCTGGTCGAACCAGAGATTAATAAAATGATAGAATTATGTTTATGTCTCTTCCCAAACCCCCCTTTTTCAATGCAAGATAGTATCCTGCTCACTTTGCTAGCTTCTGCTTGATGTTGCATGCTTTTGTTGAGTCTGTGGTCTATAAGGACCCCAGATCTTTCTCCGTGCCTGACTTCCCCAGAGGGAGCACCTCATAGATAGTAATTTGCATGCATGTTCTCCCATGTGCAAAATTATGCATTTTTCAATATTGAATCTCATCTGTCATGTTGCAGCCCACTCCTCAATTTTATCTAGGTCTTGCAGCAGTGATTTCATGTCTTCTTTTGAAGTTATTGCCCTACATTGCCTGACATCATCAGCAAACACTGAGATTGAGCTATATAATCTAACCTTTATATCGTTTATGAATAGGATAAACAAAATTGGTTCCATGACCAAACATTGCGGTACTCCACTCACATAATTTGACAGTTTAGAAAAAGAGCCATTTATTACTACCCTCTGAATTAATTCTTGCATCTAGTTTCCCACCCATGTAGTTACAATTCTATTTTTATTTTAAGTTAGATGTTTGTGGGGTACTGTATCAAATCCTTTAGAAAAGTTACACCACATTTACAGGGCTACCTCTGTCTAAATGTCTACTCATAGAATGTTAATAGGTTGGTCTGGCAAGAACATCTATTTATAAATCCATGTTGGTTGTTACTTATAATCCCATTGTCATAGGGAAATGTTTTGTATATACTCCCTTACCATTCTTTTTAAACATTTTGCATACTAATGCAACTAATGATGTTAAGCTCACTGGCATATAGTTAACAGGTGTACATCTTGTCCCTTTTTAAAAAAAAAATTGGTACCACATTCGCTTTCTGCAAATTAGGCGGTACCATTCCTGTCATTACAGTGTCTGTAAAGATTGGGAACAGTGGTGGCTATGACCTGGCTCCTCTTTGAGGATTAATGAATAAAAACCTTCTGGTACTGGAGATTTGTTTACATTCAGTTTTCAGACTCTTTTTCAGTGAGATCTTCTCTGTCAGCCACTGAGGTATATTTAAGCTATTGTTATAAGAATTACAACGTTGTTTATTAAACCCATCTATCTCCTCTGTAAATTCTGAAGAGAAGAATGTGTTTAACATATTGTCAGGATCTGGATCTGAACCCAGGACCTCTGCTGTATCTGGCAGTAGTTCTTCCTGCTAAGCCACCTGGAACCTAAGATAGCTCCTTGCCTGATCTCTTGTGCAATTCTCAGTTAAAACTAGTTTTCTGCTGAACTCTGAACGCCTTGCTCCTGCCTGATCTTCCTATTTAAGCCATGCCTCTCCACTTCCTGTTTGCCAGATTATTGTGCTCTTTTCAATATCTTGTTCCTTGCTGCTACTGTGATATGACTTCCTCATACTGCTACTCATGTACTGACCCTTGGCTGCTGTGTCACTGACTATACTTTTTGCCTTCCACTTCAAACTGATACCTTTGGCTACTGACCTTGGCTTGATCACTGACTATGTTTCTGCCTGCGTGTGTCCCGAACCCAGCCTGTTATACCACAAATGTGCCTGCTTTTCCAGCTACTGGGCTCCAAGCCTGATCCTAGATCATGACAGAATAATCTGGCCATAACATGAAGTCTGCTGTTGCAGGTAATATGGCCCCTGTCAGACAGAAAATTGCAGAGTTGTAAAAGTTTGGTGTTACTTACCAAGAAAAAATGTCTGAACTTCAGAATGTGGTTAAAAGCCAGCAAGAGGAGATTCATGACCTGCAGAGATAACTATTGGATTTATTGGAGACTGCACCACTACAGACTCAAATGCATGTATACCTCTACCATTTAAATTTAAGACCACCACCATTACAGAGGTTTCCTGAACCAATGTCGTATATACTTCCAGATGCAACCTTTATTAACCCCCTGACTGGGGGAGCCTTAATGTGGGCCTCCCCCTATGTGGAGCAGGACAGTGAAAACTTGGATGATCTTGATGCTTTTATAAGTGTGATGAATCAAGTTTCTGATGGTCCCAACCGTTGTGCTACTGCTGAAGCTAAATTGCAGAGTTTGTGGCAGGGAAAAAAACTGTTGCTGAATATACAGCCGAATTCCAATGCTGGATCACAGATACCACTTGGAATCCAGCAGCAGAAAACATTCAGTTTCAACAGGGGCTTTCTAAACAAATTAAGGAGGAGTTTGCTATAGTAGAGACTCTTAATGACCTTGAGACCTTTATCCAATGATGTATTCAAATTGACCAGAAACTTACTGAAAGGAGGAAAGAGAAAGAGAAACTAAGAATGTTTAGAAGTAATGCAGGCATGTATTTTTCTTTAGTCAATCCACACAGAACCAGATTTCAGCACTCCTGAACCCATGCAGATTGACGCAATAAGGAGATCTATTTTTATTCAGGAGAAAAAAGACAGCATACAGAGAACTTATGTCTTTACTGTGGGGACTCTGGACATTATGCAGTTAACTGTCCAAATAAATTAAAGAGAACTATTGCTGCAACTGATGTTAAAGTGTCTAAACAAATAGACTCCATTACTCAGTCTATCTCACCTTTAATAGTAGAAGAAAATAAAATGCATTCTCAACTATCTCATTTTGTTATTTCTACCCAACTCACCTTTGGAAGTCATGAAATTCCTTGCTCTGCTATGCTAGACTCTAGAACCGGGGGAACTTCGTGGACATAGAATTCACTCAAAGAAATACTATAAAATTGATAAATAAATCTTCACCTATCGATATGGATACTGTTGATCTTCAGGGCCAATTATCCAAACTGTTCCTCTTGAACTGCAAATTGAGCCCCAACACCGTGAGACCATCAGCTTTCAGCTGATTTCATCACCCAAATTTCCTGTAATTGTGGGCATCCATTTGGTTTTCTACTCATACTCCCTCCATAATTTGGGAGTCACAAACTATAACTTTTTTCTCCATTCACTGTAAAGAATTTTGCAAAGAACGTAGCCAGTCACATGCTCTTCTGACAAAGGAATCACAAGTTAAGGAAGTAGCTACACAACAGTATGACGAGCTGCCTCCAAAATACAAGGAATTTCAGGATGTCTGTGCTAAAAAGAATGTTGAACAACTGTCTCCTCATCGCCCTTATGATTGTCCCATAGAGCTGCTGCCTGGGGCAGAAATACATTTCAAACACATTTACTCCCTGTCTAAACCTAGTGCTTAGATTGTTTCTGGAGAAAAATTTAGGGGGTTATTGATTAAGCTGCCAAAGGATTAAGCCGAACCTTTGGATAATCCTTCGGTTCGCTTTGGCTGTGGGAAGCCTTCAGTTCAGTTAACCGAAGTGCTGCTGTCAGGGCTATTCACAATAACCCATACAGCAGCCAAATGGCAGTTGAAGCACTCAGCTAAACCGAAGGCGCAGCCATAGTTGGGAGAATGTCTGCCCCACAAATTGTAAACAAATAGTTTAAAAATTTAGCAGGGTCCCCCTCTCAAACCATACCAGGCTCTTTAGGTCTGGTAAAAATTTTAAAGGGGACCCCAGAGCACCAAAATAAAACAATATGTGGGGTCCCCCTAAAATTCCCAACCAGACCCTTAATCCAAGCAGTGGCCTGTTAGGGCAGGAAAGGGGGGATGAGGGAGTGCCCCCCTTCCCTGCACCATACCAGGCCACATGCCCTCGGCATTGGTATTGGGGACAACCTGGAAATACACCTTGTCCCTATGCTGATGGGGACAAGCACCTCTACAGATGCAGATGAGGCCCCCTGCCCACAGACCCCCACTACCACCAGGCCAGGTTTGAGGGGGTCTGCGGGAGGGGGGGTCAACTGCATCTGGACACACCTTTTCATAAAGGAGGCACCCAGATGCTGCCCCCTCTTGTGAATGAGTAAGGGGTAGTTGTATTCCCTACTCATTCACTAAAGTGTTAAATAAAAAGGTAAATAAACAGACCATACTTTTAAATAATGCCTATAATTTAACAAAAAAACAAGAGTCAGTTTTTGACAATTGTTTTTGACGATTGTCCAGTTTACTGTCATGGCATGAAAACAAATGGGTCACCCACTGGCTCAGCCCATCTGTTTACATTCTGTCTGGGACCTGTCAAATCGTTCATTTTACAGTGACAGTTTGTCGGGAGTAGTTGGGTCCAGCGAGCGGCAGGATTTTTTTTAATGAAAGGGGGTACACAGATGCAGATGAGCCCCCCTGCCAACAGACCCCCCACAACCTTCGGGCCAGGGTTGTGGGGAAGAGGGCCATGGGGACAAGGTGCTTTTCCAGGGGGTCCACTGTCCCCTGTCAGGAATTTAATATTGCAGCTTATTAAAGTTAGTGTTTTGGAAGTTTAGAGTTGCTGTCACACCAACATGTCTGTGTTTTGCATTGACCTTGAACGGTTTTACCCTGTGATAACTATATACCAAGGTGTCCCTTATTTCCACATCTGTAATGAGCTCTGCTTTGTTCAAAATGAGTAAGTCCAGCAGAGCATTTTTTTTATTTCTAGTTGGGGCTTCCATTTGTCCCATAAAATTTCTAGTTGTAGGTTCAAGGAATGACGGGCCTATATCAGGATAGCTGAAATCCCCAATAATTATAACATTACATTGCTGCCCACATCATTTCCATCTGTGAGAAGAGTTAAATCTCCCCCTCCTCCTCCCTTATGTAAGGGGGCCTATAGTATATACCTACCAATAATTGAAAACTGAAGTTTGCAGCTATGCGACAATTCCCAAACCAAGGAAGAAGGCCTCTCAAATTATCCATCACACTGAAAAATTTCAATTACATTTTGAAAATAGAATTAATTAATTTTTTTACTCAGCTTATGGGCCAAGTATCTAGTTTTGTTTCACAATCCCAGCGAGTGGGCCCTTTTTCATTTTTTAAGATAATTTGGAAAGCCTCTACATCATAATAGATTAAAACCAAGGGCAACTATTTAATTTTTTAAATACTATGGATGATTTTGTAGGTTACTTTGCCCTACTGAAAACATAACCGCAAATATGTTAATAG
Organism: Nanorana parkeri; assembly: GCF_000935625.1. Taxonomy (NCBI): domain Eukaryota; kingdom Metazoa; phylum Chordata; class Amphibia; order Anura; family Dicroglossidae; genus Nanorana; species Nanorana parkeri. The sequence continues at coordinate 567,012 of NW_017307275.1, read as the reverse complement.
TAAAAATTATACCCAAAGATTAGTGACTTTAAATTACACAATGCACATTGCAAAAACAAATTCTACTAGAAGCAAAAAAGTTCAACTATATACAATTAAATATATCCATGATTAAAATCTTGGACAATTTATGTTATTAGGAATAATTTGTATTGGTTTATATTTTATACTTGCTTTTTTAATAAAACTGTATAAACACAATCGATAAACGTACAGGGGCACAAATAAAAGCCACTTTAATACCAATGTTCACATCACTTAACATTTACTTTAAAGTATTCTCTTGTCACATTTTATCTTAATGATTACTTACATTTAATCTGGAATTACTTCAAACTGTTATGATAGCTTCAGGCAGAATTCAAAACAAATCTTACACCATTTGTATTACTACAAATTTAAATTTGTAGTAATACTCTAATTTCTATAATTAGCTGAAGACAAGCAAAGAAATGCAAAAGGTGAAAATACAACTTCTCTGTGTAACTATAAAGAAAGTATTGTGCACCTTTGAAGGACTAAGTCATGTCCTAAAAGAATTCAGGAAAGTTGGTGATTGATCTCATAATTTGAAAGTCCAATGGATCTGACAACCAATTACAAGACTCTTAATAACTGGTTTTGATGTGCACACAGGGTGTGTTCATGCCTCTACAACGCTATAATTATCTTGTCTCATTATGTGACATTATACTGTGCAAAGACTGCACTGTGGGAATTAGCACACAAAACCACAACAAGCTTCCTTGCTGGTCTAGAAAACAAACTGTATGTATGTTATCCTAATTAAAATAACAAGAGGTGTAAACACACACATTAGTTACCTAGGCTAACTGGAACAGAATGATTTGTGTCTCCTCAAGGGAAATAACTAGCACAGTAAGCAAGAATATTTCAGAATGATAGACTTACATAAAATATCAATTAACTGTTGTTTTCTCTAAAATGTAACTGTATGAAAAAGCTAAAGAGATCATTTTAGTTACCTCCTGGAATTAAGGCTTTGATTGGCAACCTGCAATTAAGTGATAATGTGAGCTTTTGTTTGCCTATAGGTGAACAGTTCCATGCTCTAAGTGAAAAAGATATACAAAACATTTACATTGCAAAACCCTCATTCCTATTCCTTACACATTTAGTCCAAAAACAGAACCTCTGACCCTTATAATGATGCTGTGGCTCCAAAGTGGTTATGATTCTGAGTCTGAATGCTGTAGCACAGCCAGCGTAGGAGTAATTAAGCTGGGTTGGTGTTTGTGGCTTGGTCAGCCATCAGGGGCATGGCTGACTGTAAAATTACTTGCCGGGATTTGGTCTTCTGTAAATGCTTTTGCGGGAAGCTCTTCTACAGCTTTCTCTGCTACCTTCAGTATGTCCTTGGTCCTCTTGAAGGTAAAGTTACAATTGTTTCCATGCAACCAATTAGGTTTAACCTATAAGTATGTGAAATTACCAGAAGATAGTATTATAGTGAATTTAAATAGGATGAACTTTAGGAACATGGAGTGATACGTGTCTCTGGTGGCAGAAAAGTGGAATGCCTTCCTCAATCTCACTACCTCCCAAAGTTAGCTGCTTCTAAAATACTAATACAAAGGGATTTCAGCATACCAGTCTATCAGATACTTTCAGCTGGTTTCTTATCAATGTTTATTATGTGCAACTCACAACATAAGGTTATCTTTCCCAGGGTACATCAAAATGGAAAGAAAACAATTCCAGCATATAGGACAAAATGTTCCAAAAGCTCTTGATAAAGCCTTTTAATGAAACATGTTGAGCAGCTGCACATCACCTAATGTGATTTTGTCATTTTATAGTGTATATGGCTTTTATGGTTTAAATAAACATTTGACCAGTTGACCTTGGAATATTTAGTAGCAAGGAAATTTCACGGATGGACTTATTGCACAGGTGGCAACCTATCACGGTACCCTGCTTGAATTCACTGAGCTCCTGAGAGCAACCCATTCTTTCACAAATGTTTGTAGAAGCAGTCTGCATGCCTAGGTGCTTGATTTTATACACCTGTGGCCATAGAGGTGATTGGAACACCTGAATCCAATGATTTGGAGGGGTGTCCCATTACTTTTTTGGCAATATAGTGTATATTACATGGAGTTGTGAGCATGGTTTCACTATTTATTATTGTTTTGAGCATGATTGTATGAATATAGATCTATTAATTTATAAGCCAATAGTGGGGCATGATCTGAAAAGCTTTGGTTTCTTTTTTTTTCTTTCCCCACAGTATTATTTGTTAATATATGATTCATGTTCTGGGATTATATGTTTATTCACCTTTGATACATGATATTTGTGGTATTATTTACTTATTGTTAGGGTACTGCAAGATTTTGCTACATATTGTCACTTTAAAGTGTTGGCACAGCAGCTTCACAGATTGTGGTTAGTTGAATTAGTTATTTTTTCCATATCACAGAAATTAGTAAGAATAGATTATCACCATGACGCCCCACCAAGGCCCATATTGTCTATAATCTCTGCTACAGCTCCACCACCAACAGCGAAAACAATAACTCAGTACCTGCCTCAGCAGTTCCACCCATCCTTCCCACTGCCCTATCCATCTCCATCCCCTCACCCATTTTAACCAATGGCCAGCTTAAGCCGGGGCTATGAAAAGACCAGTTTCATGCATGAGGGTCAGGGAAAAGGCTCTCCCTGATATTTTTATCTTTATTTATATGTTCGTTATTTTTTTGTTTACGAAATCCTTTAAAAAAAAGGCCATTTGAGAATTTATTTTTGGGTTAATAGAACACTGCAGTTTTTCACTTTATTTGGTTGCTTTTCTTTTTCTTTTGTGCTGTTTGTAATGACTGGTCACTGCATGTTTCCTCTTTTCCAATTCTCACATTTTACAAATTTCCTTACTTTGGATTTGAGTCATTTTTTATTGTAAATGTTTAAATCTAAGGTATATAGTGATGGTCGAACTGGCCTGGGTTCTATGCACTTTGAAAATTGGCGAACCCACACAGAAGTTCAAGTTTTGCTAAAATCCATGCAAAACAAACCTAAGCCACCTAGTACTCCTAGTACTCAATTATGCTATGTGTAATATATGTCCTCAATATTGCTGGTGGAATGACACTCAGAGGATTATTCACTAAGCTCCTGAAGGCAGCCGAGTAAATATCTGAGCCAAAGGGAACAAGCTATTCACTTCGTCTCAGTAAGGCTGATTTCAGCCATACATCAGCTAAAATCAGCCTTACATTGGCCGAACATGCTCTGCAATATCTGGATTGGCTGAGCCAAAGCTTCGGCAGTTCACTCGCTGCCGTTTGCCCCTATTCTCTTAGGGGCCGAACGGCAGTGAGTGATTAGCCGAATGCCACCGAGTGGCATTCGGCTCGGCTATTCTGCTCGCTACCTCCGAGGTAGGGAGCAGAATAGAAAACATGTAAACAAATGAAACATTTTTTTTTCAAATCATTTAAATAAATGAAAAAAAAGAAAATTTTTTAAAAAGTTAAGAAAATAATAAAAAAAGTTAAAGAAAAAAACAAAACAGTGTGGGGTCCTCCTCCTAAACAATGCCAGATGCTCTAGGTATGGTAGGAGGGACCCCATTTAAAAAAAAAGAAATAAATGTGTAGGGTTGCCCCCAAAAGTCATACCAGGCCCTTTAGATATGGTAGGAATTTTAGGAGGGACCCCAAGTTAACAATAAGAAAAAAGGGAGTATGTTCCCCCTGAAGTCAGACCAGGCTCTTAAAAGAGACCTAAGGGGTAAGTGTTTTTCCCCATAGATCTCTTTAGATCTCTTAAGGGTCATGGGAGGACATATTCTAGTGTCCTCCCATGACCCAAAGCTCAGTATATTGTGAGCTACAGACCGCTGCAGCCGGGACGGATCCCAACAATACTGTGAGATCCACCCAGCTGCTTGAATGACAGCTGGCTCTGCCAATCTAGAGGCAGAGCCAGCTGTTTCACGCCCTCTCCCCATTTGTTCCTCCAGTCAGCGCTGGTGGATCGGAGCGGGGAGGGGGGAATCCCTGTGGGGAGCGGTGACTGACAGTCACTGCTCTCTGCAGGGAGATGATCGAGAAGTGAGCGAGCGACGGTATGCTTTCGCTCACTTCCCGATCTATTGAGCCGACGTGTGACAGTTTCATTGTCACACGTCGGCTCGAACTATGAGGATGAGTGATTTTCACTCACCTCATAGTTCTCCTTTAAGGTCTGGTAGGAATTTTAAGGAGGAACCCCACCCCCAAAACTGGAAAAGGAAAGGGGGGGATGAGCGAACGCCTCCCCCTCCCTGCAATGCCAGGCCACATGCCCTCAGAACTGGGAAAGTGCTTTTCCAGGGTAGCCCTGGAAAAGCACCTTGCCCCTGTGACGATGGGGACAAGGGCCTCTTCCCCACAAACCCTGGTGCGTTGGCTGTGGGGGTGCGGGCAGGTTGGCTTATTCAAATCCGAGCACCCAGATGCCCCCCCTGTGAATGAGTAAGGGGTACTTATACCCTTACCCATTCACTAAAGGGTTAAATTAAAGATAAATAAAAAGTCCAGACTTTTAGGTAAAATCCTTTAATTGAAAAAAAAACCAAAGGATTTTTACAAATCCTTTATTGTAAATCCCCCCCTACAAAAAAAAATGGATCCAATGACGCAATCCTATGGTAAATCACGACGTCCAGCGCTGTCCACGACGGTGACTTGGCAAAATAAAAAAATAAAAACATTATTTTTAAAAAAACTTGACTCCCGCCAACCCATCCGCACACAACGAACTCCCGCCGCAGAATGACATTCTGACAGATGCCTGCAAAATATAAACTATTGGGCAGAGCAAGCGGTACATAACAGTTGGGGTTATACTGTTTACATAACTGTTTTTTTTTCAATGAATTTATGTTTATTTCTATGTTACAAGAAAGAGTATCAGTCCCTTATTTGTACAAAAATACCTGAAAGGTTACATTTAGGTTCACAAGCAAGCAATTTACAGTATTAAGCAGTATATTGATTACATGATTTACCTCAACACCTTTGCATTCCCTGATAACTTATTCCTTATGTTACAGTCAATAAAAACTTGCATTACAACATTCTTACTGAGACAGTCTATAAACAACAAAAAATGCAGGGTCAAGCATAAATCAATGCTCAAACCTGACAATTACTGGGTTCTGTCTTCATGTGACCGAGGACAAATTTCTATCACAGCTAAACAATTGCCTACCATTTTTTTTTTTACTTAAAAAAAATGCCCAAAAGTAAACACTGAAGGCTCAGTCCATTACAAAGCTTGCAAAGAGTAGGAAATTTAAACCCAATTCCATTACAAGTTTGCTTAAAGCTGACCTGTCACATACCCACAGAGAAAGCATTCACTTTGTAGTCTAATACAATGCCCAGAGTGGTTTGCTAGCAAAGTGATATTGCTGAGACTAGTGATTTTGAATTCATGAAGCTTTATTTTCAGGAAATGCTGCCACAAACCCATGAATCAGACCATAAAATTAATTTCTCCACTGCATGTAAATGACATGTCCACTTTAAAATAAATCAAGCAAATATTAACCCCTGGAAAGGCGCATTGGTTCTTCAAACCTCCAGGTATTTAGTGCATTAAGACAAACCAAAAAGTAGAATTGAAAGGGTACACTTAAAATGTCAAGCAAGTTATTCTATACATTAAAATTTTACATACACCGTTAAGTTTCTATGAACAATTCTGAAAATATATGTAAAAAAGTTTGGCATCTAACTGGATGTACTAAGGAATACTACATGACACAAAGAACAAATTGACATGAATCAATCCTGAGCATCCCTTTACATACATTCATTTGATACAAAAATAGACTAAATTGTCCTTCAGCCCCTTGCATTCTCATCCTGGCTGGTGTGGGGTTGAGCAGTAATGCACAAGCAAAAAAACACAACAAAAAAACACAAGAAATGTGTCAACAGTAACAAAAAACAATATTTTAAATTAGGAAAATGTTTTTTGAAGAAAATATTGCACAATACCTTCCAAAAAAACAGTTTTTGAACATGGAGTTAAACATATTAGCATAAATCATTCATAATCTTAACCTAAAATGACCTTAATGTAAAAGTATTAAAGCCACATCCTATGTATAGTAAAACTTATTCATGTTTAGAACAATGGGCAAGTGTTTAGGTTAGGTTCTCAATAATACAAGCATCAAAAAAGTTCTTCTCAGTTTAATACTCTGTGCTTTGAATAAATAAAATGATATAGGGGAGATTATTCACTGTACCCACTGCACTGGAGAGGATAGGTACAAGAACACAGTACTGAGCTGAACAATTAGGCTGGGTGCACACAATGAAGAAATGCAGTAGTAAGATGAAAAACAGGCACTCACAGGTCTTAGAGGCCAGAAGTTGTGCAAACAAATTTTCGCGAATATTTTGGTGTAGGTGGGCTGCGAGTGCTCGTGGGCTGCGAGTGCTTCATTTTATTTGATATACATATTAGTTTTATAAATATAAAAAGACACTTTATAAACAGGCATACAATATACTTTTGCTACATGATCAGTGAATGGATTTAAAATTACATGTAATATATGCATTTACTGTAACAGTCTACACTGAAGGTTTTCTTCTTCTGTCAAAGATTTAGCTTGGTTTTAGTTTATGTTTTTTAAAAAAAAGTGAAAAGTGACCAGAAAAAAAAAAAAGTTATTTATAGTGACCAGTTCCTCTGTTATTCACCGATTGGATACTATGGGCAACAATAGCACAATGTTCGACTTTCTCATAGTATAGATATTTTATTGTGTGCTTGTAGAGTGATGAAACAAATAAACCCATAAGAGCAATCTGGAGGTTGGCATTGCTCGCCACTTTTTGAAAAGGCTAGTTGTCTGACCATCATGCCGATTTGGCTTTCTTAGCAACCGGGGGCTGTAAAAAAACAAAAATATGCAGAGCGGGAATTTTGATTTTGCTCAGAGTTCACAGGCTGCATGCTTGCTCTAGATCAGAGACTAGATATTTTAACTGGAAGCAGCCAGGCAAATAGCATTTTCACAATGTTGTCTGGAAGTGCAGCTTCCATATTTCTCTTAGCTTAGTGAGTGTTAATGGGAACCTCCACTATTTTTTAAATCCAATTTTAAATACTGAAACCCTAACATTGGGCACTTCAAGGTCTCTAAAGCACTGAAAGGCACTGCCAAAAATATGGAAAAAACAAACAAGTGAATAATGTATTGACTAACCACAAAACGCCTCAAGATTGTCAGTGTCAGAGTGCAATATTTGTACTGTACTGAAGAAATATTAATTTTTTGAGATGTTTTATTTTTAGGAGAGCTTTCAAGAGCTCAAATAATGATTCTGGAGCATTTTTATCAACAAGGGAAACAAAAAAAGTGATTTCTGCTTTTAGTTTATTGCCCATCTGACATATCCATAATGCTCACATTATAATGGTAACACGTGGGTCTTTCCACAATTTTGTTACTGAAGCATCAGAAGTGGAATTCTATTTTATCCTAAAGGGAAGCCATAACTACCCTACTGCAATGTCTGACAAATAACGATGGCAAAGTTGTTAGCATCCATCGTCCGGTTTACCAACACAGTTTTCTTTCTGGTAGCAGGTCACTCCTTCCCAGCTCCCTTGTCCTTGAAAGCTCATACAAGCTATACCCATTATTTGTGCCATCTCTGGCATCTTCTGTCTACACTTTTGAAGAGGGATATAGAAAGGTGGGGACACCAACATCTTTGTGTTTGGGGATGATCTCCTACCAGTAACAAATCAATTTTAACAAAGTTTATCCATAGCCATTTCCCCTGTTTTGGAGTGATGAGGGGTTAGAACCCCATCATGTTTTTAATGCCTGTCCTCTAACTGGAGAGTTACCCTATTTGTCCTGGAGACCATCACAGTTGTTACTGGAACAGAAAAAGGGGGAAGTTTCTTACATTGGACACTTGTTCTGCTGACAATGGGCTAATGCTAGCCATATACTTTTTCAATTTTTTTGTGGTCTGAAAAAACAACAGATGCCTCCATCCACACTCATGAGCATTGATCGAGGAATCTCCTGCAGTTTCCTTTTGCCGGTGGCCACTGTCAGAATACACAAGCAGTGCTTGCAGCTGATTGGAATATGTTCGTACAAATGGTGATGGCAGCCAATCGGCTCCTTGAATCTTCTGATCAAGGCATGCCGGCTGGAAGGTAACAGCTGAACCCACTACCAATGTCGACCAGTTCTTCATGAACAGAAATTCACATGGCCAGCATAAGTGTATGGCCAGCATAAGAGAGGATTTCTACTACTGTATCCAAATGTAAAAACCTTAAGATCTACTTTAGGCTATAAATCCTATGTTTAAATAAGCCAAGAGGATAAGGCACATACTGTCATATGCATGTTCGGAAACAAACCATCCAAAATACACATGAGCAACATGACACATGTGAGCATCTGCAGTGTGTCTGTCCCACCACCTCCCTGCTGCAGCATTCCCAACTGTATAAACTAGTCAATTGGCATTGAAGCCCTAATGGGGTATGACATCATACCCCTATTCCACATGACAGCATTTAGGTTTGGTGATTGGCTGCTCAAACCAAATACTGTAACATAAGGGAAGTCATGTGCTCAATTAGTGCAGAGTGGTGGAGAGGGAGTGTAACTATAAATGCCAGGGATGGCTTTATGTAGACACTGCCTCTTTACCTCAAATGGCCAATGGTCTAAACACTTGGTTCTCAACTGGTGGGTCGTGACCCCATGTTCAGTGGGTTGCCACATGCCTTCCACTTTTCTAGGCGAGAGGCTCCTCTGCCTCTCCCTAGCGCAGCACTGTCAGTTCTTGCGCCCAGCAACGATTCAAAATGTGTTGCCCGATGCTAAATGTCCGCTTGAGGTGGAATGGGGCTATGGCCGCGAGGTAGCTCCATCCATGAATGCACCGCCTACAGCTCCTTCATGTGTTCTGCAGAGGCGCCTGGACCAGAGTGACATCACATTCTGGCTCCCGGCACCTCTATAGGGCACGCAAGGGAGCTGCACAAGCAATGCACACATGGACAGAGCTCCATCACAGCACAGCATCCCCAACTGGACCCTAGGCTGAGGATCCACTCCAGTTCTCATAAGGTAGGAAACTGGGAGGATATTAAACTTTTTTTTTTACATTAAATATTTTTTGGAGTGTGGATGTGCATGTGGTTTTGTCTGTGGTTGTGTATGCATGTCAGTGTTTGAGGGCCTGTTCACACTAATACACTGACATGCATACACAACCACAGTGAAATTGCACCTACCATACATTCTGGTGTGGGAGGTGCGTTGGGTTCCCATTCATTTGAATGGTACCCCAAACACACCTCGTGCACCTGCACTGGAACGCGTGGTACCCTAATTCCGTGCATTTCATTGCAGCGCATATTGGGTTGCATGAGAACTAGACTGTTGCAATAAGATTAGTGTACTGGTGGAGAGATTCCTGAAAAGTAGCATTATAAACATTTACTGAAAGTATGAAATCCTAGAAGTTCATCTCGTAAGAACAGTCTTGTAGGATGTGCTGATTGTGGGGCATAATCTGTCCACCACGCCTGCCCCCACCACCACCACCAGATTCGGGGGTCTGGGGAAAAAAAATCCAAGCAGGGGATCACATCGCACCCAGAATTAAACATGCAGAAAAGGGTCTAGAATTCCACTTAAGGCTCATGTAAAAAGTAGGGAGCTCTCAATCATGTAGTTTAGACCAGTGGTTCTCAACCTGTGCAACCTCAAGACCCATATTTGTCCTTGGCCATTAAAACGTAACCCCGCCCCAACTGTTTACATTTGTCCGGGACCTGACAGTCTGCCCGCAGGTCCCAGACAAATCAAAACAAATGGTCGGTGCCAGCCATGACATCATGGCTGGCTACGCCCAGCTGTTGTCATTTAATGACAGTCCAGTGTCCTCGAGGATGCTGGGGTGTCATTGAAGGAGAACAACTGGACGGAGCCAGCCGTAACAAACCAGCTGTTGTCATTTGCGGGGAGAATGGTCGGCTTTGGCCTACCTTTCTGCCCGCTTGGCTGTCACTACGGCTCAGCCGAGCCGAAGCATATTCGTTCAGCTTAGTTGAGTTGCTCGGCTGCAGCATGTGCTATTGTGAATAGCCTGTACAGCAGCTCTCTGGTTCGACTGAACCGAAGGGCTCCAGTGGTCGAAGCAAGCCAAAGGATTAGCCAAAGCTATGGCTAGATCCTTTGGCAGGCTCTCAGTGTCATTGCGCCAAGGACATGGTTAGGTTGGGACAATAAAGGCACAGTTTACAAACACATTGACTGATTATTTGTAACTTACCAGAGTGTAACCAGGAGACGTTAAGTGGGTGAGACAGCCTGCCTATAATTTGTGTCCAGCAATTGAAAGTTGGGCATCAGGATTTCCAGGAGATTGTCAAAGCTAGGAAAATTAGAAGGTAATAAATTAGTAATATAACATACGCACAAACCATTACCACTGCATGAAACATGTTAGGCTAATATATATGACAGTAGAGGAAGACATTATTGTGCCTTTTACAAGATGGCACTTGTTAAGCATTCGTTCTCCTCCTTACCTTTCAAGTGACATCCGGCTATATTGAAAAAAAAAATTTATATGGGAACACAGGTCATGGTACAGTGTCCAAAAGTGTCCCTTGTTTTGGCTTTCAGTAAAGAGTGGATGCACCAGTGCCTCACTACTTAAGAACGCTCTTGGTGGGGGGTGAATGATGGCTGAATAAGATCATGACTACACAACAGGAGCAGCTCTGCACAACACATCATAGCACATTCTTCCAGTGTATTTTCCTACTGTTTTACATGTTTTCAGCAAGTGTACTCTGTTTCAATTAGAATGTTTGGGTTTAATATTGCCTCTTCCTGGCTCTCTGATTAAAAAGTATGTGTTTCTATGTTCGTGGATACTCCTGCTAGTGGTGCAGTGACAGATGTGTAACAAAAGTGAAGGTCGCATATACTGTACATCACTCACCTTTCTGGGATATTAAATATAAAATTTAGAGTTTTCTATTGGTTTGGAGAATGCATAACAGCAATGTAGTTTACCATGGCAGTAAAAGCTTCTGTAAAATCTATATTCTTGGCAGAACATATCTTAATATTTTTGTGTAAATTGTTAAGCTAAAAACAAAAGAGCTGTTGCAATATGTTATGGGTTTTGCCTCCTATCAGAAGTATGTTGCAAATTGTCAAGACATTAAAATCCCTTGCTCTATTCAACATAACTGCATTGTTATTTATGGTATTTAGTTCATGCATATATTATGTTAATTCCATGTACGCATTCTCTAATCTCAATAATTAATTGTTACTCAGAATTTTGAAATTTGTGTTAGTTTCTAGATTTGTTTACAGCAGGAACAGCTTCTGCTTTTGTTAAAGACATAGTCCACCTCTTGCAAAAAAATTGCACAGTGCACACATGTGCATTTATTTATTTTTTCATTGGCGCTTGCAAAGTATTGCAATGCACAGGCTCCTTTAGACTGTTTCTCTGGCCCTAGGTCCATACCAAAGGTATAGAGTGCGGTGATCTCACTGCATTTGTGTTCCATTAAAATCTAAGAGTCCCTTTGAGATGATGGATGATAGGACTTGTAGTCTTTCCATTTACAGATCCCTACGTTAAGGAGGACAAGGGCCTCTTCCCCACAACCCTGGCTGGTTGTGGGGTCTGCAGGTGGTGGGCTAATCAGAATCTGGAGCCTCCTTTTAGAATAAAAAGGAAGTGGGTGTCCCCCACACACACATGAATGAGTAAGGGGTACATAATACCCCTACTTATTTACAAAAAAATAATGAAAGTGTTAATAACAGGCACACATTCTCCATTTCCTGGCCTGCCACACTGCAGTTCAGATTGAGGTCTGGTTATGTATTTTGGGTATGAACATGCATCAGTTTTATTATATTTTTTATTTTGTTGCATGGGATTTCCACCTAAAATCTACACTAGAGCTGAAGGGCCTGGTATGAATTTGAAGGAGTGCATCTTATGTAATTTTCATTTTTTGGGGGTATATCTAGGCTAAGGACCTGCTATAGATGAAAGGAATCCCCAACTGCTTTGTTTTAAAAAAGAATTAAGCTGAGAGCTGTCATTTGCTGGAAATTTAAACAGCATTTTCTTCTATATCAATGTCAGTTTTGCGTTAGTGGGTTGTATACATCATACAGATGTTGTCACACACAGGCAGGTTCATGGCAGCCCCCTCAAGAATGTATTTTTTTTAAATGGGCAATTTGTAATATTGCCCTTTATGTATTATCGTTTCAAATGTTGTTTTGCTTTGGTACAGTATATGTCCTCCAGGGTACTTTCTAGCTTCCCATTCTCTTTGTAAATACATGGTCTATTAGTCTAAAAAATGAGAAATTATTTTCAAGATTCACCTCCAGTTGACTTCAATGGGGATCACATGACAGTACGCTGATAGTGAACTTTTCAGCAGTTTTATATTTGTAGTGTCCTGAAGATTATCATTTATCTTTCTAAATCTTGGTTAAACATAACTGGTCTCCAACACCAATTCTTTAGGTACACCACTGTGGAGATAATTCATCAAATAGGGAAGCACACCATTGGCTCTTTCTTTACAATGGAGAATTATTGTAAAAACATGCTTTGGATGCAGACAACTTTCTTAAGTGATTTCATATTCTTCAGCAGTCTCTTTATCTTAAATGTTTTGTGTATACAATTGTTCCAATCAGTAGTGTACAGTGTATTTATAGCATATTTGACATGTGGAGCAAATAATTTTCTAACACCCCCCTCTACTATTCATCATTATTATTTCCAGTAATAATTAGAAAATTAAAACTGAATATATACTCATGCCAGTAAAAAATAATAATAATAATGAGACCCCCCAATGTTATAGGAACACTTCCTCCACTTTCATTGTAAGTCAGAAGATTTTCTTTCTAAAAACTGACCACCAATGTAAGGGGTATGCTTTCTCCCACAATATGAGGATTATTCTTTAAACTGACCACTAACATAAGGGGCATTTAGAATGCTATTTACATTGGTGGTCAATGAGAAAAATGCTCCTTATGTTGGTGGCCAGTTGATGAAAAATGTCCCTTAAACATGAGGTCAGTAGGAAGAGTTTGGTATTCTTTCCACTGACCACCAATATAAATAACATGCTTTATTCTGTACACCAATATAAGAGGCATTATTCCCACTGACCACCCATATAAAGAACATTCTGGATTCCCATCACATTGCTTATACATGAAAAAATTCCCCTTACAGTGCTGGTCAGTGGGAGTGAGAGTGGGTGATTTAAGATAGCCATACACTAGTAGATTTCCAAAGGAACTTTCATATAAAAGATCTTTCGTTCAACTTTCTATTAGTTGATAAGGTCAAATCAATGACTGATTTTGACCGTAGTGATGAAAAAACATGAAGGAGCAGGATGGAAAATTTTCTGCAAATGAACAAATTTCTAACAGTGAATGTGGTTTTCGTTCAGGAAACTCATTCATTTCATTCTGAAATTGAATGTTAAAGTATAGCAAAATTTATATCAATATTCATCAAGTGTCTGACAGCATTATGAGGAGGTAAAGAAATATATTTTGTTGTTAAAAAAAACATCTACTAGTGTATGGCTAGCTTTACTCTGCGATGTTTGCAGGTCCCCCTCTGAGCTACATACACCTAATCACATCTGTGTTCGCTTGCTAGATCCCCCCTAGAGTAGCTGAGGCTAGTATTCTTGGCTCTCCACTTTTACTCCCTATGCTGTAGGGCTTTCTGTAACAACTGACGAACATTAAAACAAGAGTCAGATTTTCATCTAAGCCATAGGGATCTCAGGAAGTGACCCCCTTCCTCTCCTGAATGACCATTATATTCAGATTTATATTCAGACCATTATATTCAGACGTGTGACACATGCAGATTGAGAGCGCCAGACAAAGAAAAGTATAGCGTCTTTTAATCACTCAACTGATGAAAGCAAAAACATCAGAAGATAGCCAACACGTTTCGGGACCATAACTTCCCCTTCATCAGGGCTGAAGGAGACAATAAAAAATAAAACATGTAAGAATAAATATCATGATAATATTGCTTAAAAATCCATATGTAAGATATCCATATGTAAGAACAAATTAATAAACCAATAGTAGTGTCATAATTATATAACCATTTTAAACTTTTTAAAATCAATGATAAATGTCAATGTCAATATATTCAAAGGCATGACAAGGGACTATATGCAGAAATTTTGGAATAAAACTGGTAGTAGTAGTAACCAACATTGTCAGTGCAATTTATTTCATTTTATGAGGAAGTCAGTATTCATTTAGACAGAGGAAAACCAGTAGATGTGGTGTATCTGGACTTTGAATAAGGATTCAATACAGTAGCCCACAAATGTTTAATTCATAAACTATGGTATGTTGGTCTAGCAGTATACTACAGCCTCTAATTTAACAACGTCTGCTGCTGTTGCTTCTCGCCTGACGGCCACAGTGTGCTTCTCCGACGCGACCCCTCTGCCTGTTTGTATGTGGCAGCCCATGCCCGATAGAATCAACTTTTGTCTGAATCTGAAACAGTTGCTTTCCTCTCATCATACTCCCATGCCTTTGATCAATTAATCGCGAAGATATATATACGTAAGCGTTTAACATTATTATATACTTTTCAATATTTATTGTGACTGAGATTGATGAATGTAAACGATGATTCCGCTACAAGATTAAGTGCAGCCCTCTAATCTTATTACATGTGGGTTCCTCCTATTTCTACTCTAAGATATATATTTTCCTCTATTTTCTTCCCCTGAAGAAGCCCCGTTTGGGCGAAACATGTTGGGACATACAGGAGCACTCATACAACTTTGAAAAAAGCAACTGCACATTTCAGAACTGTACGGTACTGTCACCAGATGGTGAATGCACCCGCATATGTTTTTTATCTATGATTTTTTCTCTCTATTTTAAAATAATGTTTAAAATGGTATTTCAAATAAATGTTTTTCTAAGATTTTACCTCTGAGGTCTGGAATTGTTTCTAAAAAGCCCCCTTTCTCCTTTCCCTTTGGGTATTTGCACACCCCACTGTGGAAACATCCTTTTTCTTCTATACTACAACCCGGGGTGTGAAACTACCAGCACCTCTATACTTCATTTGCAATACATGTCTACTAATGTTATCTCTTGATGAAATTGTATGCACATGGGTGGAAAACTGGCTGCAAGAACAGATCCCGAGGGCAATAATAAATGGGCCATTTTTAATTGGGCAAGGCTGTGAGCGGGGTGCCCTAGGGTTTGGTCCTGGGACCGATCCTGTTCATCTTTTTCATGAATGACATAGCAATTGGAATCGCTTGATTTTGGTTTTCACGGACGATACTAAACTGTGTAGGGCAGTAAATTCCAAACAGGAGATAACTGCACTTTAATGGGACCTAGCTAAAATTGCAGCATGGGCTACAATGCCATAGCATTGCGAATTAATGTGATTTATTGTTGAAAAATGTAAGGTTATACACATGGGAGCAAAGAACATGTGGGCAAACTACAACTTGGGGGTGATAAATTAGGGAACTCAAACATGGAAAAAGACCATAGCTCATAGATTTGACAATAGTATGCAATGCCAAGCAGCAGCCAGCAAAGCAAATAGGATACTGGCGTGCATCAAAAGAGGAAGTGTAGCAAGGGATAAAAGAGTAATACTTCCACTCTATAAACCACTGGTTCGGCTCCATCTTGAGTATGAGGTGCAGTTTTGGTCACCAACCCTCAGGAAAGATGTCCTTGAGCTTCAGAAAGTCCAGAGAAGGGCTACAACAGGGCTCAAAATTTCCACTCGCCCCCTCGCAATTGGCGAGTGAAAATTGCGTGGGGGCAAGTGGAAATCCAGGGGGGGACTTCCGCCGCTTCGGCAGCGCCGATCGCTGTCTGTTTCCTCCACCCGCTTCTTGGAGCGGCACCGCAGCCTCCGACGGCCGGGCCGCTTCTCCCTCGGCCCTGGCCACGCCTCCTCGTACACCCGGCAGCTCGCTTTCAGGCCC